>NW_007726539.1:480835-482695 GCF_000696425.1 Galeopterus variegatus
CCGGTCTGTATGTGGGATCCGAACCCTCGGGCGGGAGCGCCGCCGCGCTTCCCAAGCGGCACACTGTAGCAGTGCGCCACCGGGCTGGCCCCACTGATGTGTTTTTTGACCCAATAGATTGGTTTTGTTCTATCTAGAGTTTCATATAAATAAACTCATGTAGTGGACTCTTTGTGCCTGGCTTGTTTTGTCCAGCATAATGTTTTTGAAGTTGGTTCATGTATTGCATATTCTTAATGCCAACTAATATTCCCTTGAATGGATATACCAAAGTTTGCATATCCATTCACCTGTTGACAGATATTTGGGTAGATTCCAGTTTTTGCTTATTATAAATAAAGTTGCTCTGTACATTTATATAAAAAAGTCTGTGTGGATGTATGTTTTCATTTCACTGGACTAAATATATAGAAGTGGAGTTGATGGGTCAGATAGGTCATATCGTTAAGTGTAAGTCTAACTTTAAGAACCTGCCAAATGGTTTTCCAAAGTTGTTGGACCCCTTTAGGTTCCCACAAGCAATGTATGAGACTTGGCAATTGCTCAATATTCTTGCCAACACCTGGTATTATCAATCTTTAAAATTTTAGCCATTCTGGAGAAAGTGGTTGCAAACCACATTAAGTGGTTGTCTAACCACATTAGACAAGGGACCAATATCCAGAATGTATAAGGAACTCAAACAACTCAACAGTAAAACCCCAAATAATACAATTAAAAAATGGGAAAAGGACCTGAACAGACATTTCTCAAAAGAAGACCTACAAGTGGCTCAACATCACTAATCATCAGGGAAATGCAAATTAAAACACAAAGAGAGATCATCTTATTCCAGTTAGAATGGCTATTGTCAACAAGACAGAAAATCACTAATGCTGGTGAAGATGCAGAGAAAAGGGAACCCTCCTACACTGTTGGTGGGAATGTAAATTGGTACAGCCATTGTGGAAAACAGTATGGAGGTTCCTCAGAGAACTAAAAACTGAATTGCCCTATGACCTAGCAATCTAGCAATCCCACTGGTGGGTAGATACCCAGAGGAAATGAAATCAATATATCAAAAAAATACCTGCACTCACATGTTCATCAAAACATTCACAATAGCCAAGAGATGGAATCAACCAAAATCTACATCAATGGATGAATGGATAAAAAACCTGTGGTATATAAAAACAAAAACAAAAAACTGTGGTATATATACACAATGAAATACTTATTCAGCTATTTAAAAAAATCCTACCATTTGCAGCAACTTGGAAGGAACTGGAGACCATTATGTTAAATGAAGTAAGCCATGTACAGAAAGGCAAATACCGCATGATATCATTCATATCTGGAATAATTATTGAGTTTTAAGACTATATATATATGTATATTCTGGATACAAGTCCTTTTTTTTTTTATTTTGGCAGCTGGCTGGTGCAGGGATCTGAACCCATAACCTTGGTGCTATAAGGCTGCATGCTAACCAACTGAGCTAACTGGCCAACCCTGGATACAAGTCCTTTTTATTAAATGTACGTGTTATGAATATTTTCTCTGATTCTTTGGCTTATGTTTTAGTTTTCTTAATAATGTAAATGAAAGAATAAGTTTTCAATTTTGACAGGTTCAATTTACCAAGTTCTTTTTCTATGAATGATGCTTTTTGTATCCTAAGAAATTTTTGCCTATGCCAAGGTTGCAATGATTTCCTCTAATTTTTTCTAGAATTTATATATTACTAGCTTTTACATGTATATGTCTGATCCATTTTGAGTTAATATTTGTGTGTATTGTGCGATAAGGATGAACATTCACTTTTTTCCCTGAACAGATATCCAGTGGTTCACCTTTTACTGAAAAGAGTTTCCTTTTTCC
>NW_007726539.1:482771-505499 GCF_000696425.1 Galeopterus variegatus
CTTTTTTCCCTGAACAGATATCCAGTGGTTCACCTTTTACTGAAAAGAGTTTCCTTTTTCCAATGAACTGCCTTGACAAAGTCAAAAATCAATTAACTTGGTTAAAGCATGGTGCTGATAACTCCAAGATGAAGGGCTCATATCCCTGTACTGGCCACCTATAAAAAAATAAAAAATGAATTGACCAGGGCTGGCCAGTTAGCTCTGTTGGTTAGAATCTGGTGCTCATAACACCAAGGTCAAGGGCTTGGATCCCCATACCAGCCAGCCTCCAAAAATATATGCGTATGTCAGTTTATCAATTGACCACATATGTGTGACTCTGATTTTCTGAACCCCCTATTCTCCCCCTCCGCAGCTGGCCAGTGTGGGGATCCAAACCCTTGAACTTGGTGTTATCAGCACCATGCTCTTCCAAGTGAGCTAACTGGCCAGCCCTTGGGTTCTCCATTATGTTCCATTGCTCTGTATGTCTCTTCTTTCACCAGTACCACATTGTCTTGATTACAGTGGTAAGTCTTGAAATGAGGTGGTGTAAGTCCTCGAACTTTGTTCTTCATTTTCAAGATTATTTTGACTGATCTAGGTCCTTTGCCTTTCTATTCCAGGATTCAATTTTCTAGTATTTGTTAAAGATTTCTGTGTCTATACATCCTTCATGAGAGATACTAATTTGTAGCTTTCTTTCTTACAATGACTTTGGTTTGGGTATTTGCTTGATAATGACCTTATAAAATGAGTTGAAAGGACTCCCTCCTCCTCTTTTTTCTGAAAGAGTTCGTGTATTATTTCTTCCTTAAATGTTTATTGGAATTCACCAGTGAAGTCACGTGAACCTGGAGTTTTCTTTGTGGAAAGATATTTAAATATAAATTCTATTTAATTAATACATATAGGATATTTCAATTTTTTATTTCTTCATAAGAGAATTTTGTAAAAAATAAAAATATAATTTTTTTTAAAAAAGTTTTAAAAAGAGAATTTTGGTGTCAACCTATTTCATCTAAGTTAACCTATTAGGTCCCAGTCAGTCCAGAGGCTGCGGCTGCGGAGGAGCCACCAAAGAGAAGCTACAAAGTCCATGCCCGTTGCTGCAGCCGTGGCCCGCACTGTCCCTTGGCGGGCTGAGCTGGTCTCCAAAAATGCTTTGGGATCATCCTTCATTACTGCAGGGAACCTCCATGCCTCTAACACTCATCTTCAGAAGATTGGCACTGTTGAGATGTCTTCTATTCTTGAATAGCATATTCTTGGAGCTGATGCCTCTGTTGACCTTGAAGAAACTGGGCGTGTCTTAAGTATTGGTGATGGTGTTACCAGAGGACATGGGCTGAGGAATGTTCAAGCAGAAGAAATGGCAGACTTTTCTTCAGGCTTAAAGGGTCTGTCTTTGAACTTGAAACCTGACAATGTTGGTGTTGTGTTTGGAAGTGATAAACTAATTAAGGAAGGAGATGCTGTGAAGAGGACACGCACTGTTGTGGATGTTCCAGTTGGTGAAGAGCTGCTGAGTCATGTAGCAGATGCCCTTGGTAATGCCACTGATGGAAAAGGATCCAACTGGTTCCAAGACCCATAGGCAAGTTGGCCTGAAAGCCACTGGAACCATGCCTCAAATCTCTGTGCAGGAACCAATGCAGACTGGCATTAAGTCTGTGGAGAGCTTGGTACCAGTTGGTCATGGTCAGCATGAGCTGATTATTGGTGACAGAAAGACTGGGAAATCATCGACTGCTTTTGACACAATGGTCAACCAGAAACATTTCAATGAAGGATCTGGTGGAAAGAAGAAGCTGTACTGTGTCTGTGATGCTGTTGGTCAGAAGAGATCCACTGTCGCCCAGCTGGTGGAGACTCACAGTGCACATGCAGTGAAGCCCACCACCGTGTGTCGGCTACTGCTTCTGACGCTGCCTCACACAGCCCCTGGCTCCTTAGTTGGGTTGTCCTTTGGGAGAGTGTTTTAGAGATAATGGCAAACATGCTTTGACCATCTACGACGACTTACCCAAACAGGCTGTTGCTTACCGTCAGGTGTCTCTACTGCTCCGCTGACCCCCTGGCTGCGAGGCCTGTCCTGGTGATGTGTTCTGCTACCTCCCAGCTGCCAGAGAGAGCAGCCAAAATGAATGATGCTTTTGGTGGTGGCTCCTTGACTGCTTTACCAGTCATTGAAACCCACGCTGGTGATGTGTCTACTGCCGTTCCAACAAATGTCATTTCCATCACTCATGGATAGGACTTCTTGGAAACAGAATTGTTGTATAAAGGTATCTGCCCTGCCATTAACATTGGTTTGCTGGTGTCCTGTGTTGGATCTACGACCCCAAGCAGGTTTATGAAGCAGATGGCAGGTACCGTGAGGCTGGAATTGGCTCAGTCTCTGAGGTTGCTGCTTTTGCCCAGGTAGGTTCTGACCTCAGTACTGCCACTCAACAACTCTTGAGTCATGGTGTGCGTCCAACTGAGTTGGTGAAGCAAGGACAGTATTCTCCCATGACTGTTGAAAAACAAGTGGCTGTTATGTATGCCGGTGTAAGGGGGTAACTTGATCAACTGGAGCCCAGCAAGATCACAAAGTTCGAGAATGCTGTCAGCTGCCAACGTCCTGGTCTGTTGGGCAATATCAGGACTGATGGAAAGATTTCAGAAGAATCACATGCAAAACTGAAAAAGATTGTAACAAACTTCTTGACCGGATTTGCAGCTTAAAGCCTATGGATTCACACCAAATACTGGTTTGGTTTTTGTCATCGTTTCTTCGAGTAAATCAGTTCCATTTGTAAAAGGATTATTCTCATACTCCTGATGTACAGAAATCACCTTAAAAGTAAAGGTTCCATATTGTGTGGTGGCTTTCTGTAAAAAAAAAAAAAAAATTAGCACATTGATTGGCATGAAGTTGTTCATACTGTTCTTTCATTATCCCTTTATTATCTGCAGAGATGTTCCTTCTTTTATGCTTGATACTGGTAATGTGCGTATTCCCTTTCTTTCTTCTTGATCAAACTACAGGTTTAACCACCTTATTGGTTAGATGGTCTATGTGTTTGATAGATTGTGCTTCATTTCATTCATTTCTAAATATTTTCTAATTTCCTTTGCAACTTCTTTGACCCATGAGTCAGGAGGAAATGTGTTGTTTAATTTCCAGATATTTGGGGTTCTTTCATTAATTTCAAATTTAAGTCTGTTGTAGTAAAAAAGAGTATTCTACAGTTTTTCAACCACTTTAAATTTATCAAGACTTAATTTCTGACCCAGGATCTATCTATTTTCTTCCCTAGGATCTATCTTGATAAACGTTTGGTGTGTACTTGAAAAGATATTGTTGTTCCACATTGCTATGCGTCAACTGTGTTCCCCAAAAGTTCATGTATTGGGAACTTAATCTCCATTGTAACAGTGTTTAGAGAGTGGGAAATCCTATTATGGTATTTGAAAGGTGGGGCTTTAAGGCGATTAGATTGTGAGGACTGTGCCCTAGTGAACGGATTGATCCATTTATGGAGTAATGGGCTGATGGTTTAATGGCTGGTTATGGGTGTGGGATTCCGACGGCCTTTAAGGAGAGTGAGTGAACAGGTTAGCTCTCTTGCTCAGCCCATGCTCACCATGTGACACCCTGTGTCACTGTAAAAGAAGGCCCTCACCAGCCTCCAAAACTGTAAGCAATAAGTTTCATTTCTTTATAAATTACCCAGTTTCAGGGTTTCTGTATAAGCACCAGAAATGGACTAATGCACACATCTGTGTCCTTAGAGGCTTTTCGTCTTCTCATTTTATCGATTATTGAGAGACCAGTATTGAAAGCTCTGACTAAAATTGTGAATGTGGATTTGTCTATTTCTTTTTGTAGTGCTGTCATATTTTGCTTAATATATTTTGAAATTTTGATGTAAGGTACATGCATATTTAGGATCGCTATGTCTTCTGAGTGGGATGACTTTTTTGTCATTATGAAACGTCACTCTTTTATTTATTTTAAAAGCCTACAGCACCCACTATTCCCAGGTGGTCTGTCATCCAAGTACTAAGCAGGTACTGGCTTCCGAGATCAAATGAGATCAGGCATGCTTAGAGTGATATGGCCATGCACAAAATGTCACTCTTTAACCCTGGTTCTGATAGCTACTTTGCCCTATAATAATACAGCATCTTTAGCTTTTTTATGATTATTGTTTGCATAGTATATCTTTTTCTACCCTTGTACTCTCTATGTGTCTTTATATTTAAAGTACATTCTTATATCCCTGTACCGGCCAGATGCCAAAAAATTAAAAATGAAGTACATTCTTACAGATAGCACTGTAGTTGGGTCTTGCTTTTTTAATCCAATCTCTGTGTCTTAAGTGGTGTGTTTTTATAACGTAACTGTCTACATGGTTGAGTTTTAATCTACCATTTTGCTATTTGTTTTCTAATGTCTCATCTGTTCTTTTGTCCTTTTTCTTCTTTCCCCCTTTGGAATTGAGCATCATTTCTGTTTGGGATTCCTCTCCCTGCACCACTGGCCAGAAGAGTGCTGCTGGGGCAAAGCAGAGCTTGCTTCCTTCTCTCGGGGATCACAGTCCTGCACTGCTTGTTGTCCAATGTCTGGAAACAGTGGTATTTCGTCTAGTTTTCTAGTTTACAGTGGAGGGTGTATCCAGTCCCAGCCACATCATCATGATCCAAAATTAAATTCTGGAACATGTATTTTTAACAAGTTTCAATTAAATAGAAAAATATATACTACACAGGAAAAAGACTTCTAGTACTTATTTCTCTTCTCATTCATTCAGCCAAGTTTTATTGAATACCTACTAAGTGCCAGGTGCTCTGCATGGCTCTGGGTATGCGATCATGAGCAAAATAGATACGGCCGCTGCCTCTCCAAACTGACATTAATTAAATCATGTGATTATTTGTTCTGGCAAGTGCTGTAATGGAAAGATTGCTGTGTTATGAAAGCACGTAAGAGGACTGATCTAGTGGGTTGCGGTAGAGATGGTGGGGAAGACTTTCCCGAGGAAGGAAACTTGAGCTGAGATCTGAAGAATGAGTAGGAGTTAATTAATAGAGGGGGAAGGAACCAGGGGCTTAAAGTGAGGCTTTGGTGGTAGAAGGAGCCTGAAATCAAGCCAGACCTTGATTGTAGTCTTTAACCTCAGAGCTGTGGAAAACTGCTGAGGGATTTTAACCAGGATATTGACATGATCAGATCTGCCTTTTGAATAGACAACTGTCATTTTTATATACTCCCACAATGAAAAGATTCTCCTGCACTGAAAATAAATGGACTAGGATGACATGTTTCCACTTGAGCACTTCACACAGATATGAGATCGAGTGGGGTGGAGGTGGGGAACGAGTAACAGGATACGTACAATGTGATTTTATCTATATGAAGCATTAAAATACACAAACACGTGCACACACATACGGACACGTGTAAATGTGATAAAAAGAAAAAAGATGTGGAAAATGCTAAATACCAAAATCAAGATAGCAGTTACCTCTGAGATGAGGAGGAGAGGGTTACAAGAGAGACACAACTATATATATTTTTATCTTTTTTAATATAGGATTTGGAGGGCTGGCCCCGTGGCTCACTCGGGTGAGCGTGGTGCTGACAACACCAAGTCAAGGGTTAAGATCCCCTTACCGGTCATCTTTAAAAAAAAAAAAAATAATATATATATATATATATATATATAGGATTTGGATACATAGATATACATTATTCTATTCCTTTTTTACGTGCAAAATATTTTATTAATTATTTTTTCTTTTTGGCAGCTGGCCAGTGTGGAGATACGACCCTTCAACCTTGGTGTGATCCTCACTTTCCTCTACCAAGAGAGCTAACTGGCCAGCCCACTGAAATATTTTACTAAATATCACTTTGCACTATGGAAACTAAATTGGAAAAAATCAAGAATAGATGTGCAATAAAAATAGTAATTGATATGGAAAGGCTATTAGGAGATCATTACAGCAGTCTACTTGAGAGATGATAGTTTGGATGGGAAGGTAATAAAGAAGGTGGAGGAACTAGCTATGTTCGAGTAACATTTATATTTAAGAGATAAAATCAGAAGAGTCGGCATATACTCACCTCTGACCAACACGTTTTTCCTGTGCACTTTATCTTCGAATGTTGTCTTGATTGTAACTACTCGGTTTCGTTCTCACTGCCACCGTGTTTCTCACCTGGATGACTGAGCTCTCTGACCAACTGCAGAGTTACCTCTTCCTTTCAATCTATTTTCTACATGGCATCATGTCAACGTCCTGCTTGAAACCCTTTAATGAGGGTCCTATTAGTCTTAGGCAAAAGATAAACTATATTTACCTGGCCCTTACCTAATTATACAAATTGTTATAAGCTTCTTGCTATTGGATTGAATAAAATAAAATTACCTTTTCTGTACATCAATAACGATTGATCAGCAATTTCATATGGTTTGACCAACTCACCCCGTGGACTGTTCTATCCACACACTTATTAACTAAATTTAATTCTCACAACAACCTGGAGAAGGAGGCACCATGATTCTCATCATTTCACAGATGAGAAAACTGGGGTATGGAAAAGTTAAGGATCTACAACTGATGAGTAGTAGAGCCGGGACTCAAAATCAGACAGCTGGCAAGATGTGCCGAGACTGGAACCTCACGCGCTGTTGCTGGGAATGTAAAATGGTGAGGCCACCCTGGAAGACAATTTGGTGGCCCCCCAACAGGGTAAACCTGATGCAGTCATCTACTCCTAGGTACATACCCAAAATAATTGAAAACAGGGCCGGCTGGTTAGCTCAGCTGGTTGGAGCTCACGTTGTAACACCAAGGTCAAGGGTTCAGACACCCATACCTGCCAGCCACCAAAAAATAATAATAATAATTGAAAACAGGTGTTCAGACAAAAACTTGTACACAAACGTTCATAGCAATACTATTCCCAACACCCAGACGGTGAAAACAACCCAAATGTCCATCAGTGGACGGACAGATAAACAAAATGCGGCATGTTCATGCAATGGAATATTATTTGGCCATAAAACGGAATAAAGTTTTTATACACGCTACACTGTGGTTGAACCTTGAAAACCTGATGCTCAGTGAATGAAGCCAGGCACAGAAGAGCACATGCTCTGTGGTTCCATTTATATGAAACGTCCGGACTGGCAAATCCACAGACAGCAGGTAAATGAGTGCTTGCGGGGGGCGGGGGCTGGGGACTGGTGAAAATGGGGAGCGACTGCTCACGAGCACGGAGTCTCTCTCCTGGGGGGGATGAAATGATCTAAGACTAGACAGTGGTGCTGGCTGCAACACTCTGTGAGCATACCGAAGACCCCCACTGCAAGAGTAAATTTGACGGTGTGTGAATTATATCTCAGTACAGCTGACATATGTGTGTGTGTATATTTATACAGTCGATCCTCACTATCCTCAGATTTTATATTTGTGAATTTACCTACTTGTTAAAACGTATTTGTAACCCCCAAATTTAACACTGGAAGTGCACCCACAGCCTCTCCTGGGCTTGCACAAAGGGCTGAAAGACGGACGCTAGCGGACTTCAGCCACACCGTTAACTGCATGTGAGGGGCTGGAAGTAAGCAAATAGGAAATTTAAAAAAAGGAAAATCCACTTACATCAGATTGTGTAGCTGGGGTGCTACCCCTAGTCAGGTCCCCAAGTGCTTAGAAACAGAGACCAGCCAGAGGCAGCGTGGGGAGGCAGGGTTACAAAAGCCTTCTTGGAGCACGCACCATGTTTCTGGCACTGGGCTACATGTCGTACGGGTTGTATAAGACGTAGTTACAGCACAGAAGGACACTGCACTAGCACCACCCAAGCAAAGGTGACACCGCAACTTCATAACTTATCTGTCCCCCTCTTCCAGATGTATAGCAACTTCCTGCTGAAACGGGACAGACCCCAGTGTTCTCCCGAAACCCCCACCCTTAGCTAACTCCATAACCCCAGCCAGAGTAGGCCTCGGCTGGGCGATGGGAGACAGGGAATAAGGAAAACCCACTTGGTCAAACAAGATGGGCTGAATTCCTAGGAGCAGTAATAAAGTACAGTTAACAAGAAGAACAAAGTTAGTTTAAACATATACTTTCCTTAGGCTAAAATTTGATTTGAAGATCATGATGCTTGTCCCTTCACCGAATGCCTTACGGCTTGAGGTAAGATCTGCAATGCCAATCTCAAGTCTGTAGATCACCTGCAACCTCAAGCCTTCTTTAAACTCACATACCATAGACCCTAAGGCACCGTGGAAAATATCAGTCCACATGCCGGGAATAGTTGTGCTGACTTCACCCCAAATCAATCAGCTTCCCACGCTCCTCCCTGGAGGGCATGGTACTGATAGCACTAAGGTCAAGGGTTTGAATCCCTTTACTGGCCAGCTGCCAAAGAAAAAAAAAATTCCTTTAGCTCCTGGCTGTTTGTGCTCCTTGGACTAAGCATTCAAATAAATGCCGATCTTTATCATTGAGAACTTTGATGTGGGAGATTTCTTAGTCACTTGGGTGGTGGATGACAGACTTCTCTTGATCGTAACACTACCAGGGAGGGGCCAGTTCTTCAGCTAGGTGCTGAGGATGAGGGCACGAATCAGACTGTGTGCCTGCTCACAGTTTCCCCGCCCGTCCTCAGCCATCCTAACTTCTCTCAGTTTCCTCATCTGTATAAAAAGCAACCTGGGAGCATGAACTGGTTCTCACCTGACCCTAAGGCAGGCTCTCAGAAAACGTTCTTCCCTTTCCCTCCTTCCATCCTGCCGAGAGCTGTGAAACAAGGGATGTGTGCTCAGGAAGTCCAGCTCCAAGTTCAACCATTTGATAAGCTAATATTATTATGAATAAAAGGCAAATTAGACACTTAGAGAAAGAATGCCTCTTTTTATAGAAATATGGCTTTTGTTTGTTAACGATATTTAGGTTCGGTGGAAGCCTAATGATTAGAGAGTCTACAATTCTGTCAGGCCAGAAGATGATGTGATTTCTCTGGAGAGAGGGTCATTGAAAGCTACTTTCTCTACCAAATTTTTATTTCCCCTCCAGGGATTCCACCTCACCAAAGATATCCTGCCTTTGCTAGCTGTTTGTCCTGTGTGCTGAATATTGCCTGCAAAGATAACAAACAAATTACATATTAGTGAAGCCCAGTCTTGCTGGCAGGTTGGATGGGAAAGCTCTCAGTATGATAAATTGCTCTGGAACTGTGCTGAGGGATAACATGGGTTGTAACATGGCTCTAAACTCTGGGAATGTTTGGTGGTCCCCAATGGTGACCTCCTGTCACAACAAGGAAACAGACTCATCAATGCGGGCACAGATTCAGAAATTAGGGGAGAAACTCAGGGATATTTTTCTTGTTACTACAAACACTTAGATGTGCAATGATTGTCTTTAAGTGAAGAGTCTGGACCAATTCACTCAGCTCGTTGGACTTCGTTGCCAGTGAGTCCAAGGGCTTTCCCCCAGGGGGCTAGCAGATTCAAACAGGGGCAAATTTTCTCCCATCATCCACACCCCTAATCCTGCTTTGTCATCTGAAAAATGGATGCTATAAATTCCCAAGGGATTTTAAGGAGGCATTATAGACAGGGCCTTTTCAACACTCCTGGGGAAAGTATGTCTTAATATTTTTTTAATATTGTATCAATAGCACCACCTTCATATTCAACAGACTGTGCTATCCTAAAAAATAAACTTGAGAAACTTATATTAAGTGAATAATGTTGAAGTTAATGTTCAAAGGCAGTGTGTCTCTTAACAAAGGAGACTTGGACACATGAGAGCCTCACATTCGTAAGTGCTTTAGATCCTGATTTCCTTCTAGGTCACAGGTCTCTCTTCCCTTGCCAACCTCATACATAATGCAGCGGCGTCCGCTTTTGGTGAAAGCTTGATTGATTCCTTCTCTTTCAAAAGCAATCACGAGAATGAAGCAATTAAACTTAATAACACTCAGTAGAAAGAAAACAGCTCTGTTTGTGTTTTGGTCCTTACCTCGGGAAGAACATGTGGCTTTTATATCATTTTAAAGAATTTTATGACAATTGTTATATGGGGTTTTTTTTGTATAGTCTTAATTGAGTCAACCTGTCCAAACAGCTCACAATTTATGAAGTTAAAGTGTTCCTAAGTAATTGAATAGGAGGCTTCATAGTAGGATATTAAAGGGCATTTCAAGTGAATAAGGACAGCACTGTAGACATAAATTATGACTCGGGCTCATCTTACAAACAGGCAAACATTAACAACCTACTGTCATATTTCTTCCCAAATGATATAGAGCAACAAATTATTGTCATTCATTTTAATCAGCAAAAATTAATAAACTTCCTGAAATGGGCCTTTATTTATTTATTTTAATTTTTTCCTTTTTGTCTTTTTTCGTGTCCGGCAATGGGATCGCAACCCTCGGTGCTGCGCCAGATTAATAAACTTCCTGAAATGCGCCTTTATTTATTTATTTATTTTTATTTTTTCCTTTTTGTCTTTTTTCGTGTCCGGCAACGGGATCGCAACCCTCGGTGCTGCGCCCGCACCTCGCTCAGCCAGTGAGCGGGAACCGGTCTGTATGTGGGATCCGAACCCTCGGCGGGAGCGCCGCCGCACTCCCAAGCGGTGCACTGTAGCAGTGCGCCACCGGGCCGGCCCCTGAAATGGGCCTTTAAATTTTTAACTTCCTTACTAATCAACCTGCAGGTATCCTCAGTACCTGGTTCTTTCCTTCTTTTTTTTTTTTTTTTTCCTTTACCTAAGAATTTTGATTTTTTTTTAGTGGCTGGCCAGTAAGAGGATTTGAACCCGTGACCTCCGTGTTGTAAGGCTACACTGTAAGCAGCTGAGCTGACTGGCCAGCCCCTCCTAGCTCTTTCTTGTCCTTGTTCATTTGCCAATGTTACATTTATTAGGAGAATATAGAGAATACTATTTATATACTAACTGCAGCCAAATAAATAAACCTACACTTTATTTCTAAATCTAATTTTCGAGAAAGTTTTAGAATTTCGAATTTGGAATTTTCCCACAAAAGAAATCCCTATGCAATTCTTAGCTCTGAGGAAAGAATGAACACATTGCCAATAAATATAATCCATCCATTTAGGTAGAAGATAAATTTTTTTTAAGAGGTATTTTGTCCATTCTAATATGTGTGTAGTGGTGCTGCTGAGGACGTGGAGCAATAGAAACTCTCATCTACCACTGCTGAGAATGCAAAATTCTCAGTGGCCGCTTTGCAAACAATTTAGCAGTTTCTTTTTCTTTTTTTTTTTTAAAGATGACTGGTAAGGGGATCTCAACCCTTGGCTTGGTGCTGTCAGCACCACGCTCAGCCAGTGAGCAAACCGGCCATCCCTATATAGGATCCGAACCCGTGGCCTTGGTGTTATCAGCACCACACTCTACCGAGTGAGCCACGGGCCGGCCTAGCAGTTTCTTACAAAACTAAACATACTCTTACCGTATGATCCAGCAATCACCCTCCTCCGTATTTACCCTAATGAACTGAAAACTTATGTCCACGCAAAAACCTGCACATGCATCCTTATAGCAGCTCTATTCAGTTTCTTACAAAACTAAACATACTCTTACCGTATGATCCAGCAATCACCCTCCTCCGTATTTACCCAAATGAACTGAAAACTTATGTCCACGCAAAAACCTGCACATGCATCCTTATAGCAGCTCTATTCATAATTGCCAAAACTTGGAGGCTACCACTATACCCTTCAGTAGGCGAATGGATAAACTGTGCTACATCTGGACAGTGGAATATTATTCAGCACTAAATGGAAGTGAGCTATCAGGGGCTGGCCAGTTAGCTCAGCTGGTTAGAGCCTGGTTTTGCAACACCGAGGTCACAGGTTAGGTTCCCTGTATCAGCCAGTCGGCCACAAAAAATAAAAAAAAAAAAAGATGTGGAGGAACCTTAAATGCATATTACTAGGTGAAAAAAGTCAATCTGAAAGGGCTACTTACTGTGTGATTTTTAACTATGTGACATGCTGGAAAAGGCGAAAACATGGAGACAATAACCAGATCTGTGGTTGCTAAGGGGTTAGGGAGGAAGGAGGGGTGAGTAGGTGAGGCGCAGAGGATTTTCAGGGCACTGAAACTACTCCCTATGACACTGTAATGAAGGATACATGTCGCTATACATTTGTCCAAACTAGTGGAATATGTAACACCAAGAGTGCCCCTGATGTGAAGTGTGGACTTGGAGTGACAGTGCTCGGTCAGTGCGGGCTCACTGATGGTAACACACGGACCACTGCCGTGCGGATGCTGGTGGGGGGGAGGTTGTGCTTGGGTCTAAGGGGTGTATGGGAATTCTCTGTACTTTCTGCTCGATTTTGCTGTGAACCTGAAACTGCTCTAAAAAATAAATTGTATTACAAAAAGAAGGTATTGAGCTAAGCAATGTACTGTAGATGCAAAGCTGGATTAAGATAACATATCTGCGCTCCCTGGGGGCTGGAGCCCGTGCAGCTCCAGGGCGGGCAAGGCAAGGGGCCCGGGAGGACGAGATGCCTATTCTCATTGACAAGATCATTAAGGGACTGGCAGCTGACCAAACAGAGGCCCTCTTTGTGGGAGATGCCATCCTGTCCGTGAATGGGGAAGACTTGTCCTCTGCCACCCGTGGTGAGGCAGTGCAGGCCCTCTAGAAGACAGGCAGGGAGGTGGTGCTGTAGGTCAAGTGCACGATGGAGGTCTCACTGTAATTCACAAACTCTGCCGGAGGGACCTCGGTGGGCTGGGACTCACCTCCTGCCTCACCCCTTCGGCGGCAGCCTTCCTCCCCTGGCCCTCCGCCCCAGAACTTCAGTGAGGCCAAACATGTGTCCTTGAATGTGGCATATGTCTCGAGGAGTTGCACCCCCACTGAGCCAGAACCCATGTATCTGGAGGTCTGCTCTGCAGATGGCCAAGACACCCTCTTCCTGAAGGCCAAAGATGAGGCTAGTGCAAGGTCATGGGCAGGTGCCATCCAAGCCCAGATCAACGCTTTGATGCCCTGGGTCAAGGACGAGCTGCAGGCACTGCTAGCAGCCACCAGCATAGCTGGGAGGCAGGAGGACGTCATGCAGATCAGCTGGCTGACCAAGCAGCTGCCCAGTGGGGGCACGTCCTCCAGCCCTGGCCCTGCTGACTGAAAAGGGGCTGCTTCTTTGCAGCTGTCTTCCCCAGACCCGTGAGGCCCTGGGCTGGCTGGCCTTTGCTGCCCCACTCATTGCCACCAGCTGGTGCACTCAGGCCACTCCAAGGGCTTGGTGCCCTATGGTACAGAGCTCTCTTTGGCCCTGTGCACAGGCACACGCCACAGTGAAGACACTCACCTGTTCAGTATGGAGTTACCGCAGGAGCTGGCTGCCTGGACCCACCAGCTGGTAGATTGCTGTCACTGGGCCAACAAGCATGCACAGGAGGTGTCTACAGCCTGCATGTGGAACGGCCATCCTTGCACCCTCTCTGTGCACATTGACAAGGGCTTCACACTGTGGGTGACTGAGCGAGGTGCTCTTGAACTGTGTTGCTCCGACAGCCCTTCAAAAAGCTGCAGATGTCCTCTGATGATGGCGCCACTGTCCTTTTCCTGGACTTTGGGGATGCTGATGGCAAGATCCAGCTGGACCTGTGCTCCTGTCCCAAAACCATGGTCTTCATCATCCACTCCTTCTTCTCCGCCAAAGTGGCTGGCCTGGGGCTCTCGGCCTAGAAGTCACCTGATGCACTAGCCCTGAAGAGGGGGCATCCACCACATGGCCTGACCTGGCCCTCCGATGACTGCCTGCTCACCACTGGTCTAAGGGAAGGGAGAAGAGAGGAACAAGGGCCTCAGAGACCCAGCCCCTGAGGGAACCTGGATTAGTCTTGGGGACCAGGACCCAGACCCAGGAAACAGTGGATCCTGCCTGTGATGGGCCGGTCTTCCTGCTGCCTCCCTCCACCAGTGCCTTCTGCAAAGAGGTATTTTGTGTACGCAGAAGCCATTCCAATCCTGGGAACTTCCTCCATGGAGATCCTAACTCCAGCCAACAGCTGGGCTGCCAGGCCTCCTAGAAGCCCCTAAGCCACCACCAGGCCCTTCAGGTCCCATCTGAAGCTGGATTCCCCTGGGGTCAGCAGCAAGAGAAAGAAGGGGAGCCTTTATGTTCATTCTTCCCTTAAGCCCTATCACCTTGGGGCGTCTGGTTTTTCTCTTCATCCTCTTTCATCCTTACTCTTGGATAATTAAACAGCCTGTGAGCAGATGAAAAATAAATAAATAAATAAAATACCTGTGCTCACAGTCTTCTAGGGAGACAGACCCATAAACTTGATGCTGTAATGAAGTGATGGGCTCAGGTGGAAGTGTATCCCGAGTACAGGAGATCCGAGAGCGAAATCTTCCTGTATGGGATGAGGACAAGGAAAGGTTTTCCCAGAAGAAATAGCACTGAGGTTTGGTGACAGATGGTGGCCGGGGTTTGGGTCTACCGTGATTCCTAGCATTATCTTTTCCACTCCCTGAAAAAATGTGTAATGAGAGGGAATGCGGAGGTGGTGGACCAGCTGGTGTCTCACTTGCTCGATGAACAACCCAGGATGAGGTGCAAATCATCATCGAAAATATTCAGAGATTTCATTCTTCAAACATTTGTTTGACACCTATTAGGAACCAAATTACAAGAGTGAAGAGAAGACAATTTAATCAAGTCCATGAATCAAATAACCAGCCCAAGCTTAAACCCCAAGCTTTTCTCACTTTAAATTCTGTCCCTAGGTCATCTCACCTACACCTGTGCTGTTTCCCAGGTGATTATCTCTAGCTGGACATATCTGGAAGGACATCGTTGTCCCAAATGAATATCTCCAGCTGCTTGGTTGACATCTCCAACTGAATGTCTAAAAGCAACTTTAATATAATGTGCTAAAAACTGAGTTCACACACGTTCGCTCTAACCCTGGTCCTCCTGCAGTTCCTACCTGGTGGTTACCTTTTCCTGCCTGACACCGCTATCCCAGCCACCCGCAGGTCTTGCTGTTGCACCGTCACATCTCTCAGGTATATGCTCTTATCTCCATCTCCCAGATCAACCAGCCATCATCACTCACTTTGATTTCTCCACCCCCACCCCCAATCCATTTTCCACCCTGCAGAGAGAGATTTTCAGAAATGGAAACTGCAGCACATCCTTCCACTTAAAACCCTTCAAAGAGTTCCCATGGCTTTTGGGCCAAAGACCAAAATCACCTAAGATCCCACAAAGCCCTGCATGCTCCCTAGCTCATGACAAGTTCTTCAGCCTTGTCGTAAGTGCTTCGAAGCCCTCTCAGTCCCTTGAACATGCCTCCTTGATCACCCCTTCCTGCAAATGTTGGCTCAAATATTAACTTCCTAAGGGATTCATCTTCAATTCCCTCCCCGCCACCTACACATCAAACTAGATCATAGCCCTGTGATGTGCTCTCAAATCACCTTGTGCTTTCCCATCTGAGCAATTATCACAGATCATGAATATAAACTTGGATGATTCCTTATTAATGTGTGCCTCCTCCATTAGCACGGAAGTTCCCATAAGTGCAGTGACTATGTCTGTTTTGTTCACTGTTGTAGGCCAGCCCTCAGGATAGTGTCTGTTCTATGATAAATCAGTAATAAATATTAGATAACAGAGTTTTATAGTATACTGAGGAGAAAAGGCTGCTAATTATTTTTCATAAGAGTGTGAATTCTACCCTTTAAGATGCTGGAATAAAAAGGGCCACTATGCTATTTTCTAAAAAAGCTCAAGGAAAATAAGAAATTTCCCTACAAAAGGGTCTCATGGGTTAACTAAAATGTCAAATTATTTGCTTTGATTGGAATGATAGGTATCGATATGCTGTCTCCGGTTACCTCATTCTTATCAGAAGCTCTGATTGCAAGACTAGCTTATCTTTGACTAAAGATCAAGTTTTTTTTTTTCTAAAAGATGACCGGTAAGGGGATCTTAACCCTCGACTTGGTGTTGTCAGCACCACGCTCAGCCAGTGAGCTAACCGGCCATCCCTATGTGGGATCCGAACCCGGGGCCTTGGTGTTATCAGCACCGCACTCTACCGAGTGAGCCACGGGCCGGCCCTAAAGATCAAGTTAATAGGCACATGGACAATGCACTTTGATAGACAAAATGAGATGAAGCAAGGAGCAGTGGAAAGCAGGTCAGCTTTGGAATACCAGGGTCTCTAGGGCTGGTTATGCGACCTTGGGCACATTACTTAATTTCTCTCAGCCTAAGTTTCCCTATATGGAAAATGGGTTTAATAATTCTTAATCTGATAGGGCTATAAGGTCAAGTTAATAGGCACATGGACAATGCAGTTTGATAGACAAAATGAGATGAAGCAAGGAGCAGTGGAAAGCAGGTCAGCTTTGGAATACCAGGGTCTCTAGGGCTGGTTATGTGACCTTGGGCACATTACTTAATTTCTCTTAGCCTAAGTTTCCCTATATGGAAAATGGGTTTAATAATTCTTAATCTGATAGGGCTATAAGGGTTAAAAAATGGAAAGACGGGCCGAGCCCGTGGCGCACTCGGGAGAGTGCGGCGCTGCGCTCACTGGCTGAGCGTGGTGCGGCCTGTCTCAAAAAGGACAAAAAAAAAAAAAAAAAAAAAATGGAAAGACACATTCAAAACACAATGTTTGGCGACTAGTAGCGAATGTGGCCTGATGGTTAAGAGGAAGGACTCTAAAGCCAAATTGCTTATAGTTCTTGGCTCCACTATTTTCTAGCTATTTTCTTAAGCAGGTTACATAACTTCTCTGTGCCTTAGTTTACACATCTGTAAAATGGGGATAAGAATATAAACTCCATTACAGGATTGCTGTAATGAATTACACTATATAAAGCACTTAGAATAGTGGCTGCCATAAACTTGTGCTAGATAAGGGTTAGCTATTGTTAGTAGTAATAGGTGTACAGCAAACATTTGTTCTCCTTGCATAATAAATATTAAGTTTCATTCCCTGTTCAAATTTTGTGTCAAGTCAGAAAAAATAATATAAATCACTTTGTCAGCTATTTTTTTTTTTAAGATGACCCATAAGGGGATCTTAACCCTTGACTTGGTGTTGTCAGCACCACACTCTCCCATGTGAGCGAACCGGCCATCCCTATATGGGATCCGAACCCGGGGCCTTGGTGTTATCAGCACCGCACTCTCCCGAGTGAGCCACGGGCCGGCCCCAGTTGTTCTTTTTTTAATTGTTTTTTTTTTCTTTTTTCTTTCTTTTTTTTTTTTGGTGGCTGGCTGGTATGGGGATCCAACACTTTAATCTTGGTGTTATAACACTGTGCTGTAAGCAACTGAGCTAACTGGCCAGCTCTAGTACATAGGAGTAAACTTAACAGGAAATGTAAAACATTACTGAAGGAAGTAAAAGAAGGCTGTTTTGAAATGAATGTGCCCCCCAAAATTCTTATGTTGAAACCTAATCCTGAATGTGATGGTATTAGCTGGTAGAACCTTTGGGAGATGATTAGGTCATGAAGGCGAAGCCCTTATGAGTAGGATTGTATCCTTATAAAAGAGGCTCCATGCTGGGGACTGACCCTTCCTCCCACAACCAGGCATGCCACTCTACCATGGGGCCTGCCCAGGGTCCTGAGGTATGGAGCCAGGGACTGACCCCTCCTCCTGCAACCAGACAAGGAGCATGCCAAAAACACCACTT
Source organism: Galeopterus variegatus (assembly GCF_000696425.1). Lineage (NCBI taxonomy): Eukaryota > Metazoa > Chordata > Mammalia > Dermoptera > Cynocephalidae > Galeopterus > Galeopterus variegatus. Next base: position 500,493 of record NW_007726539.1, read on the forward strand.
CCATGTGGGTGGCCCACCACAACCACCACAATAGCCACAGCTGCTGCAAAAGCTGCTAGACACCACAATCACCGTGCAGATGGCCCACCAGCCACTCAAGTGCGTTGACACAAGGACAGTCACCAGCAGAGACCAAAGAAAAGAAGAGGATGTCTCTCTCCACAAAGCCCATTCCAGAGTGACAGAAGAAGCATCTGCTCTATGATAATAGTGGGGGAACTGAACACACCTCTCTCAGTACTGGACAGATCATCTAGGCAACAAATCAACAGAGTAACCATTATTCTTTCAGAAGGAGAGAAGAAATCTAGGGTGATGGGGGAGAGGGAGAGGGAAATGGGGGAGAAATAGGATAAGGAGCATAAAGAATAAGTATGATTTATAATAATATATATGCTAACAATATTGATTTGATCAACATACATCAATATTGAACCCCCAAAATATGTATAATCAATTATGATTAAATAAATAAATAAACACATAAAAGAGGCTCCTTGGGCTGGCCAGTTAGCTCAGCTGGTTAGAGTGCAGTGTCACTACACTAAAGTCAAGGGTTCAGATCCCCAGACCAACCACCTGACAATAAATGAATGAATGAATGAATAAATAAATAGATAGACAGATAGATAGATAGATAAATAAATAAAGAGACTCCAGTAAGTTCTCTTGTCCCTCCTGCCATGTGAGGACACAGCGAGCAGATGGCTCTCTGTGACCCAGGAAGCAGGTTCTCACCAAACACCAAATCTGTTGGCACCTTGATCTTAGACTTTTCAACTTCCAGAACTGTGAGAAATAAACTTCTATCATTTATATGCCACCCAATGCGTGGTATTTCGTTATAGCAGCCCGATCTGAGGTGAAAGACATATCATATTTCTAAATTGAAATACAGTAGTTGTTCTGTAAAATCAGTCTATGAATTCAGTGTAAGTCTTCATCATTTCTGACAAAGTGTTGGGAGGTGCTCACACAGAGGAATCCAAGACCCACGTTGGTATTACAGCTTTTTATTAGTTAACAGCTCTTTTTGGTGTTACAGCTCTTTTTGGTGTTACAGAGCTTTATTGCTCACAAGCAAGGAGAGCAGGAGCATCAGGCTAGGGTCTCCCCAAATGAAGGAAAGGGGCAGCCTTATATACCCAAAACTTCCCACCCAAGTTCTCATTTAGGTCCTCTTATGCAAATGAGGGATGCAAGTCTGTTTATTCGGATTGGTTGGCTATGAGACATAGCTCATTGGTCAGTTCTGGAGCCAAATTTGCATCCGGCCCTTGGGGCGGCACAAAACAGTTGTTGCCTTTCGTTAGCACACAGGTGCAGGAAGCAAGCTAGGTTACAGAAGCCAAAGTTTGCAATTATGAACAGCCAAGCATAAAATTCCTAAAACAGTTTCTCCAGTGGAAGGGGGAAGGTTTAACAATCAGAAAATGCTCAGGGTTCCCTACTTCAAAAGATTTTTTTATGTAAATTGACAAGCTGATTCTAAAAGTAATTCGATAGAATAAATGACAAAGAATAGAAAAGCAATTTTAGAAAAGGACGAATAGTAAGTAAGGTCTTGCCCTATGAGAGTTTGAAGCCTAGTCTGGTGCTATGGTCATTAAACCCATAAAGGTGTTGGTATTGAATATAAAAAAAACACAATGCAGCTGCAAAAGAGAGTAGCAGCCAGAAAGATGGGGCTTTTCAAATTGGTAAAGAGAGAGTGAACGATGTCTCCCTATTACATAATATTGAAGAAAAAATAGTTCTGTTTTTCTCACACTGCTCCTCACATAAATTCCAGGTGAATTGAGCATCATAAAGTTAAAATGTCAGAGCTCGTCGGTTACAGTATGGTGCTGGTGCTGCTGACACCAAGGTCAAGGGTTTGGATCCCCATACCAGCCAGCTGCCTGCCCCCGTCCAAAACAACAACAACAAAAAAACAGATAACCAAAATCTCACAGAGCAGAAAATACAAATTACCCATAAAAGAAATTAGAAAGACAAAAACAAACAAACAAAATCTTGGATTTTCATACCACCAGCCAGTGGCCAGGAAAAATAAAAAAAGCCTGAGATAACATTCTCTGAGCCTATCAGATTGTCAAGGATCCAAACATTTGATAGAACATTCTGTTGTGAGCTTGTGGGAAACAGACACAGAAACGTTTTTGTTGGTAAGAATATAATTTTTTTCTGTTTGTTTTTATGTTTTTGGCAGCTGGCTGGTAAGGGGATCTGAACACTTGACCTTGGTGTCATCAGTATCAATAAGAGTATACATTGATACAACCTCTTTGGAGGCATTTCGGTGACACCCACAGAAATAACAAATGAACCTTTATTCAGGGCCAGCCAGTTTGCTCAGTTGGTTAGAGCTCGGTGTTGGTAACACCACAGTTAAGGGTTTGGATCCCTGTACCTGCTAGCAGCCAAAGAAAACACAGATGCATATTTATCCTACAAATATACATATACATATATGAAATGACATATATTGCAACAGTATAGTTTGCAATAACTGAAAACAATTAGAAAAAACGTAAATGTCCATTGATAGAAAACTGGTAATATAAATAATGGTATACCTATACCATGGAACTATCAAAAGGACTGAAAAAATTCTAGTGATATGGTAATATCTCCAAGATGTGTGTGAGTATTTGAGAGGGGCTATTGATTTTTTAAAGTTTATTTTTTAGAGCAGTTTTGGGTTCAGAGCAAAGTTAAGCAGAAAGTATGGAGAGTTCCTAATACCCACCTGCCCTAAACATGCACAGCCTCCCCCGTTGTCAACATCCCTTACCAGAGTGGTACATTTGTTACAATTGATGAACCTGTATTGATACTTTATTATCATCCAAAGTCTATAGTTTAGTGAGGGTTCATTCCTGGTGTTATACATTCTGTCTGTCTGTTTGGAAAATGTATAATGACATGCATCCATCATCATAGTATAATACAGAATAGTTTCACTGCCCTAAAAATTCTCTGTGCTCTGCCTGTTCATCCCTCTCTCCCCGTAACTCTCGGCAACCATTGATCTTTTTACTGTCTCCGGTGTTTTGCCTTTTCCAAAATGTCAAATAGTTGGAATCATACAGTACGTAGCCTTTTCAGATTGGCTTCTTTCACTTAATAATATGCATCTAATGTTCCTCCATGTCTATTCTTGGCTTGACAGCTCATTTCTTTTTAGCACTGAATAATATTCCATTGTCTGGATATACCACATTTTATTTATCCAGTCACCTGCTGAAGGACATCTTGGTAGCTACCAAGTTTTGGCAATCATAAATAAAGTTGCTATAAACATGTGTTTGCAGGTATTTGTGTGCACAGAAATTTTCAACTCGATCCAGCACAATTGCAAGATCATATGGTTAAGAATATGTTCAGTTTTGTAAGAAACTGCCAAACTGTTTTCCAGGTGGCTGTACCATTTTGCATTCTCACCAGCAATGAGTGATCCTGTTGCTCCACGTCCTCAGCAGCCTCTGGTATTGTCAGTGTTTGGATTTTGGTGATTCTAATAGGTATGTAGTGGTATGTCATTGTTGTTTTAATTTGCAACTCCCTAATGAAATATAATGTTGAGCATCTTTTTATATACTTATTTGCCATCTTCTCTGGTAAGTTTTCTGTTCAAGTCTTTTGTGTACCTTTAAATCAGTTGTTCATTTCTTTTTTCGTGGCTGACCAGTACAGGGATCTGAATCTCTGACCTTGGAGTTATAACACCACACTCTAACCAACTGAGCTAACTGGCCAGCTGGTTAATTTTATTTCTTACTGTGGTTAACCATTCATTTCTTATTGTGAGAATTTTTCCCTGACACCAACTGGATGTCCAATAATTCAATTTATTTCTGGAACTATCTACCTGGAGTTAGCATTAGATTCCACAAGGTAAAAAGGACAGACCCACGATATTGCCCCCATTTCAGATGCCAGACACAAATGGGGTGCCCAGGCACCCACACTTCTGCCCATACAAGTATAAATCAGGGGATACCCACAAATCTCTCTCAGGTTTAATGATTTGCTACAATGGCTCACAGAACTCAGGAAATCACTTAGTTACGTTTACCAGTTTATTATAAAGGATACGACTCAGGAACATCCAAATGGAATAGATGCATAGCGAAATGTATGCGCGTGGGAAGTGTCATGGAGCTTCCTAACCTGTTCTAGGGGTACGACTTTCCAGCACTTTGAGGTGTTCACTAACCCACAAACTCTCAGAGTCTCTTTGTTCAAGAGTTTTTATAAAGTTCAATCTCTAGCCCCACCATTCCACTCCCCAAGGTCAGCAAGTGGAGCTGAAAGTTCCAATCCTCTAATCACTGGGTCTTTTTGGTGACCAGCTCTATTCTGAGGCTGTCTAGTGACCCCACCCTCAGCTGCCTCATTAGCAGAAACTCAGGTATACTGGAAAGAGGCTGGTCACGAATTACTAAAGACACCCCTATTGTTCAGGAAATTCCAAGGGTTTTAGAAGCTCTGTACCAGGAACTGGAGACAAAGACCAAATATATTTTTATTATATAACACTTGTTGAGTTTTAAGAGTTCTTTGTATATTTCGGATAACAGTCCTTTATCAGGTATTTCTTTTGCAAAAAAATTTTTTGTCTGGTTTGTCTTATTCCCTTGACAGTGTCTTTCATAGAGCAACAAATTTTAAATTTAATGAAGTTCATCTTATCATTGTTTTTCTCATGGATAGTGCCTTTGGTGTTGCATCTAAAAAGTCATCACCATACACAAGGTCATCTAGATTTTCTCTTGTTCCAGGAATTTTTTAGTTTTGGGCCTTACATTTAGGTCTATGATCCATTTTGAGTTAATTTTTATGAGGGTATAAGGTCTGTGTCTAGATTCATTTTTTGCATGTGGACGTCCAGTTGTTTGAGCTCTATTTGCTGGAAAGACTATCTTTTCTCCATTCTTTTGCCTTTGCTCTTTTTTTTTTTTTTTTTTTTTTTTTTTAAAATTAAAAAGATGACCAGTAAGG
>NW_007726539.1:506478-509907 GCF_000696425.1 Galeopterus variegatus
GTAAGGGGATCTTAACCCTTGACTTGGTGTTGTCAGCACCACGCTCAGCCAGTGAGCGAACCGGCCATCCCTATGTGGGATCCGAACCCGGGGCCTTGGTGTTATCAGCACCGCACTCTACCGAGTGAGCCACGGGCCGGCCCTGCCTTTGCTCTTTTGTCAAAGATGAGATATATTTTTAAGTTAAAAAATGTAAGGCACAGATTAATATTAAGCTATGCTACCCTATGTATAAAAATAAAGATGGGGATTTAGAGAATATATAAAATGACTTGGAAAGAATTGCACTCCCCACCACAACAAAAACACAAAGCAAAATATTAGTTGTCCTGGAAAATGAAAGTGGGCAGCTGGAAGGCAGGAGTGGAAAGACTGTTTTTCCCCAGTGGCTGGCCTATATGGGGATCCGAACCCTTGATCTTGGTGCTATCAGTACCATGCTCTCCCAGGTGAGCCTCCAGTCTGGCCAGACTTTTTTTTTTCTTTTTTGACTGGTAAGGGGATCGCAACCCTCGGCTTGGTCTCGTCTGCACCACACTCAGCCAGTGAGCTGCACTATGGGATCCAAACTCGCGGCCTCAGTGCTACCAGCACCACACTCACCTGAGTGAGCCACCGGGCCGACCCTGGCCAGAGTTTTCTCATATTCCCTTTTCCAATTTGGATTAATGTGAATGTATTATGTATTCAAAAAAAAAAAAAAAAAGAAAATAAAAGAAAATACAGGGCTGGCTGGTTAGCTCACTTGGGAGAGCATGGTGCTGATTAACACCAAGGTCAAGGGTTCGGATCCTTATACCAGCCAGCCACCAAAAAGAAAATATAGAAAAGGCAAAACAGAAGTTTTTTTTTGTTTCTCTTTTGGAAAATACATTTTATGCAATTATAAGCAAATATATATATGTCTTCTCTAGTTGGAATAGTTTGGCATAGAATTGAGGGGGAATTGGGCCAGGGAAGACAGACACCCAAAAAGAATCCAATGTGACTACAAAAGCTAGCAGTCTTCAAGTAGTAATTTTTAATTTAGTTTATTTAATTTTGCAATACCAAAGCAAAAAATGTTTTCCCTGTATCATCTAATCTACCTGCATTAGTATTTCCCTGGCAGGTAGCTGCAAAATTATATTAGTTCAATTACAGAACTTTGCATTACATTAGGCATAACTATTTCCCTTGAATCCTTATTAAATAAGGTTGAATAAACTTTCTGCCTACAGCATTTGTGCTAAAAAAAAAAAAAAACAAACAAAAAAAACCCCAACAACAACAACAACAAAAAAACCCAGAGTGAATATCTTCTCTCAAATGGTTAAAACTTCAGAAATATGTTTTTTAACTCCCTGGAAAATGGCTTCCACATTCCAAAGGATGAGGAAGGAAAACTATGAAATCATTTTGAATGGATTTGTTCAGCAGGGGAAGAGCTGGCTCATTTTCCATGCAGGCTGCCAATTCACAAGCCATGGGGGGAAATGATTTTACTCTTACTTTCTTACTTCACATACATTTTAAACTGCAGTCTTATGGAAATGAAAATTCCATTTGGGGATCAGATTCTTCAGATGGATTTAATTTATATACCATTTGACCAAGTCAATCAGACTTTGTAGACGGGTTTTTTTCATTATAATGTTGTGGGCTTTGCATATGAATCTTCTTTTCTATGTTACAGAAAGTCAATTTAGTAAGTACTACATGTAAGTTAGGTTTTGTACTTAATTACCTTTGGACTGCATTAAAATTTTCTTCTGAGCAATAATTATATTACCTCTTCTTAAACAAACTTTCTTGGTGCTGGCCGGTTAGTTCAGTTGGTTAGAGTGCTGTGTTGTCGCACCAACGTCAAGGGTTTGGATCCCTACCAGCCTGCCACCAAAATAGAGTAAAAAAGCAAATTTTCATTGTCTGATTTAACCTCTTCAAATCCAGTTTCCCCAGATTTACTGGCAGCTAACTATGTTCCAGAGCCTCTTGTTTGGGCCGTAGTCATAAGTGCGCAAGAATGGAGCAGACCAAAGCAAAACAGAACAAAACAAAAAATACCAAAAAAACAAAACAGAACAAGCAGAGAATCTCAACAGAACAATCTCCCTCAAGAGATTAGACTTTGTCTAGTGCTAAGATCGGACCAATGTCCTAACGTTCACTGCTGAGTCTTCTTTTTCTCACCCCACACTTATTGTTGGAAGGTATAAATGAATTAATTCCTGTTTCACAGAGCGGATGCCTGTCGGATTTAACAGACGATCGCATGCCGGCACGCTCACCCACACTTCAGTGTGCACCCTGCGATTCACGGAAGAAGCTTCTGCCGCTGGCCTCTCCCTCCCTTCCAGGGAAGCTGGAGTTAGCACACCTCCTGCCACTTGATTATGTCAGAGGTTTGTCTCTCCCATTAGTAAATCCACAGAGAGCAGGGACTTCCTGCCAGCCAAATGGTGTAGATGGAATGGATTCAAATATTTGAGACAGAACCTGCATTGTGTCTGGTCCTTTGTAGATGTTTCTGTAGCCAAGAGAGCCGGTTCTAATACCCTTCTCTTTCCCTAACCTCCTTGTGCCCCTAGAAACTGCTTTTCTCCTATTTCTTGGCTTTATCTACCTGCTTCCCAAAACAAAAGATTTCTGTATTCTTTGCCAGAGACCCTACAAATCCTGGCACATAGTAGGTATTTCATAAATATTTGCTGAGTAAATAAAAATACCAAATTATGACCATGTGAACTGTTTATCAGACTGCTGGAAATGATCAGGACTGTTTTTGCCCATGTAGATCTTGATATCCAAGAATTCTGGGGCTCGGAAGGTTTGGAAGACTGCTCAATGCCCGAGCTTGAAGAGACCTGTCAGTGATATGCTAATAAATGTAAATAGCTGTATTTGAGGCTGGAGTGAGGGCTTGACACGCTTTAGAAGTGCTAAAATGCATAATTTGTTTTGGGTAAACTAACTTTCAGTTACTTAAACTAACCTTAACTTCCATATCAATGGCAGAGAAGTTGATGATGACAGCAACGGTTCAGTTCATGGAAAGCTCTCAGGGATGTTAACAGATGTGGAACAACACCCAGTTTACTGACAGATAAACTAAAGAACAGGCAAAGCTATTAGCAAAAGTCAGTTGTTGGAATCTAGGACTACAATTTGGGAGTAGAGCTCCTGAAGCCGTTTAACTGAGTAAAACGAACAAACAAACCTATCCTCATATTCTATAAAACACAACATGAAATCATCTTAGAATCTAGTGTTCATTAGCTGGAAGTGTTACAACAACTCTGTACAGCTTATCTGATAATTCACAATGTTCTTATTACTTTTTTCTTTTTGCATCTGGTCGGGACGGGGATCTGAACCCTTGACCATAGTGTTACAATACCATTCTCTAACCAACTGAGCTAACCAGACAGCCCTGATAATTCACAATAT
>NW_007726539.1:510702-512870 GCF_000696425.1 Galeopterus variegatus
TCCTGGCAGATCTGAGATCTCTACCACTGCTGGAAGTCTCCTGAAGGAAACATATTTGTTAAAATTTCTATTAAGCTCTTTTAGTTTAATAGAATGCTGGGGAAACTAGCATTTAATGAGCACCACCTACACAACAGGAAGAAAGTACTTTACATGTATTAACTCATTCATTCCTCATAATAACTCTAAAAATTATTACCCACACTTTAGAGATGGGGAAACAGGTTCAGTGAGACCAAGAAAGGTGTAGCTCAAAGTTTCCTGCCAAGTGGCTGGCTTGGATTTGAAAAGGTGTGTCTGACTCTAACTCTGGTACTCATTTCACATCACTCGTGTAAAAGGCATAAGTCACAAGATCCCTGTCCGTATGGGTTGTGCAGTTTCTATGTTATTTAGGGTGCGGGCTGCGGCAGCAAAACCAGACTTGCCCAGCATGAGTCCTCGGCAGGGCTGTGTCTGTCTTGAGCCTTTTCCAAGTCACACAAAGGCTTTCTGTGGATTCGAAGGGGTCCTAAGAATCTTAACATCTTGAGATTCAAAATTCAAGTCACATATGAACACTGGAGCTGTTATCAAGATTGTGTGTTTTGATTTCCTAAGTTATTATAAGAGGGAATCTCAAACTCAGTGGGTTTTCAGGATGCACTGAAAATGTATATGCATGTGAGGTGCCTGAGATTTTCAGGGAGCAGGGCTGGCACTAGGGCGAGGGAAGAGAGGTGCCGAGGGGCAAAAGTTGAGGAGTACTGACCTAAAAAAGAAACCAAGACCAAATATACATAGCAAGGATTTATTGAACCAATATGACACTTGCAACTGGGGAGACACACAGATCAGGTATCCCTGAAAATGTGTTCCAAAGAGGGCCAGTAGAGCTCAACATTTTATAATCAAGAGAAGGGGGAAGGGTCAAAGGAGAGAGGACGACAACCCCACCTAATGACCTCATCGGCCTTTCTATTGGTGTACATGACATACAGATTTGGGATTGTTACTTGGTTACATCCTACATGCAGGGATCTAGGGAAGGGTAATAAGTAGTATTCTAGATTATTTTACGGCTTCCTGGTGCCATTACGGCTGCTTCTAAGTAAAATAGTCTTATGATAACATGTTTCAGGACAGATGAATGTGGTTACTGACTTAACCCAGATCTTCCAAGATCCTATAATTTAGCTGATCTGGTCAGAGCAGATTCTTTTGGTTATCAAGGAGGCATCAGGGTTGTGCAAGTGCAGGCCCAGCACTGAGAGTGATGCCTTCTTCCACCCTGTGTCCTAGCACCTCACTCTGCCTACCCTCACCCTGGCCCTGTCAGTGAACACTGAATAGCTTGGGGATCAGTATGGATACTAAACACTGTAAAAAAACCGGTTTGAGGCCAAATCCAAGAACCTTCAGAGTCATACCTGAGAGTTTGCATGTTATACCCTGGGTCAGTGTTTCTTAAGCGTGGTGTTGGAATCATCTGTTCTTTAAACTTCAGAATCCCCAAATTGATCAGAAAGTTCTTTCTTATAGAAAATACATGTGGTCCTGGCTGAGTCCTTTGGACAACTTCTTCCTCTTAGGGAAAGAGATACATGAGATAATGTTGGTGAAAATATCTAGTAAGGTCATTTTCATGTCTATAATTTACTTTAAAATATTTTCACATATAAATTGTGATATTATGTGTGTACCATTTAGATTAAGCTGTAATCCAGAGGCTACCAGCATTCTAATCCAGAAGTAACAACCAAATGCAAGGCGAAAGGCTTGCTGAGTGTGGTTTTTAAAAATCAACAGTAAAAGATATGCTTGGGACAAAAGTGGAAACCTGAGTACAGTCTGAGCATTAGAGGATATTAGGGGACAAATGTTAATTTTGTTAAATGTGATAATGGTATTATGATTATGGGAAAATGTATGTATGTTATTAAAAGTGTATTCTAAAGTATTCAGGATGAAATGTGATGTCTACAATTAACTATGTAATGCTTTAGTAAATACGGTAAAGTATTAAGAATTATTAAATCTAAGTGATGATGAAAAAAGAAACAAAAAAGGTAAACAGATAAAAAAATTAAAAAAACAAAGAAAAAACAAAAATAAAAATAAAGGGCCGGCCTGGTGGCGCACTGGATAAAGTGCGCCGCTTGGGAAGCGCGGTGGTGCTCCCGCCCGAG
>NW_007726539.1:513903-536789 GCF_000696425.1 Galeopterus variegatus
AAATCACACCTCTGTTCTTCAGATTACTTTACTTGAAATACTTTACAAATAGAATCTAGTTTGTGGAATCACTTAGTCATGAGTTTACTGATTTTAGCAAACTAATTTATTAAATTAACTTTCCTGGCTTTCCTGAAAATGTTTATTAAAATGTATAGAAAAGATCTTTATTGTACCTAAAAGTGCCCAAATATAATATGTACCGCAGTATAACAGTAATTATTTACAACATATTTTTATTAGGAAATGAAAACATTCGGATTAAATGTGCAGGGAAGAAAACATCACATTTTTAACACTTGATATGTCCATTGATTGTTCATGTTCCACAATATAAATTCGTGCATTTAGTTTTCTATCTATTCCAGGAGAATTGTGTTGAATTTTCTTTTTCCATTAGAAAATGTCCTATGGGGGAATCACGTTTAGAAATAAATAGAAAATATGATTGTTGCATGGGACGTTTTCAACTTTGCATGCTGATTTTGGAACCAGATCTGGATTCTGTCTTCCTCTAGATTCAGTTTTTGAGCTTAGTCTTCCCTGATATCAATGCCAGGATAGCAGTTTAAAGACATTTTTCAACACTTCAATCTGGTTTTGAGTAAAAGCAGTTCTTGACCTCTGGCCTCTATACCAATTCAACTCTCTTTTCAGAGATAGTCTTTCTGAGGCTGAAAAATAATTTTCTTGTTTCAAAGTTCTTTTTTCTGGCATTGGGTATTCCACCATGCAAGGAAATGAGATCCTGTGGGGCAGACTTGGGACCTATAGACAGAGGTTACCAACTTTCCCTGAGGAGCCCAGGGCCTGTGGGGTCTCATTGGTGGAACAGTCTTTTTTTCTGGTCCAGTCCTAAGATGCTCTCAATTGAAAAGGGGCAGGGTGAGGGTTTGCTTTCCCCAAGTCGAGCACCTTCTCTCACCCTGTGGGGTCTCATTGGTGGAACAGTCTTTTTTTCTGGTCCAGTCCTAAGATGCTCTCAATAGAAAAGGGGCAGGGTGAGGGTTTGCTTTCCCCAAGTCGAGCACCTTCTCTCACGGGCTGCACAGAACGACAGCTCTGGCCTCTCTGCTGGCTCTATCCCACTGGTACGGCTGTTACTAGTATCTTAAGCAACAGTGACACTATGTAATTTGCCCACTAAATGTGAGAAATGGGTTTTTACTGATAAAAATAGTGGCCTGTAGACAACATAATGAATGTTAGAAATGAGATTTTTTTTTTTTGGCAAATGAAAGCTACTAGTTTAGATATGTGATTATCTAAAATTACTCCAGAGACTCTCCCTGCCCTTGTATAAGTAGGGTGTACAAATCCCAAGAGGCAGTAGTCTGTACCGTATGCAATGATGCTGGAAGCTAAATCCCTCAAGGGGTCTCTGGGCAAGAACACTGGAGGATTCTGAGTGTCTGACCCAATACTCCCTCTGGAATCTTGGTTTATACTTGAGGAAAAACTTCTTTGGCTACTTGTAGCCAAAAAGAACCTAAAAGTTGTTCCTGGCCAAATTGACTCAGGTTAGCTTTTAAAAATAGGATTTGCACATAATAGGTATTTAATATTTGCTCATTATTTCCATTTCCAAGTTTGGAACTTTTTGCTCTTATAATCTGAGACACATGCTGCCTTCTTAGGTTTTCAAAATAACAACGTCCTACTACTTTCTTTTACTTACCATAGACTGGAATGGGGAGGCCCTGGGTGTCCTAAGGAAGGTACCCAGGCATTAGGAGGGTATTTGGGGAACGTGGGCAATAGCGGTTTACCTGCAGTACAGATGTTCAGTATTTTAAAAACTGGTATGTGACACTTGGGAGCTCTGGGCAGCAGCACTTTCTGCCATGTTGTTAGATTGCCTCTATTATAATTTACTTTAAAGTACTTCCTTATAAACACTGTAATGTACTTGTGTGTAAATTAACTTTTATCTACACTCTAGGGGGGGAGGGTTAGTTATCATTAGACTTACCCTATTAGAAATTCACACGCCAGGGTGGTTAGTTATAATATGAAGTGCCCTAATCAAGAATCCATACTCCTTAGGTGGCTACTTAAGCATTTCAAGGATCTTTATTGAGATTTATACCAGAAGGTTCATTAATTAGCATCAGGATGATAGAAATACATTTTCATTGGTAAAATGAATTGTCCTAGATATATAGCTGGCTAGAAAGATGTCATAGTCCTATCACTCTTGTGTGAATGAGGTACAGAACACCTGACCAGAGCATAAGTTTCATGAGAGCAGAGTTAATTATTGGCTTTATTCATACCATATACCTAGCAATTTACTACCTTCTACGTCTAAGTTTTATTTGATTCTGTGTTGTCCACCTCTAGTCAATGCCTTCAGTTCAATTCTTAGAGACCTCCAGTGACAGACCTGAATAGAAGGTTAGCTGATCCTGCTGTTTGAATACCGCTGCAGCCACCTCAGAGCGAGCCTCTCATACAAGATGCTTGGAAGGCATGCTTGAGGACAGACTGAGGATTTCCTCAACTTTAAAAAAAATGAATCATACATTTTATTTCAAAATGTAAACGTCACTAAACTGCATATGCATTAAAACAATAAAATTTGCCATTTCGTTAATTTTTTTCTTTTTGCATAGGACATCACTACAGTATAGAATCCATATCATACTAAATACATGCAAAGTTTTATCCGAGCAAGCCCAGGCCAGATTGGGAACTGCAGAACTGTAATACTTCATTGCAGTGATCCAGGAAAGATGAAACCTGGCTTCGGAAGCATGGCGGACTGCTGGTTAAAAAAAAAAAGTTCCTACAGAAAAGGAAAATACAAGCTCGGTGGAAATGGTCTTGGACCATGGATTCCGCCGTGAGATTTTGGCAAACTATTCCAGAGAAGCTCCACCAATGGCTTTGGAGGGGAAGGGGTCGGCTGTGTGGGCCTGGGGGCAGCTGAGACGCCCACGTATGCACCCAGTACATGCACACGAGCAACTCCCGGTCGCTAGGGAGCCATCGCGAGCCCCGCCACCTGCCCGCGCATAGCTACCCGGCAGAGAGCCTCGTGCAGACGCCGACCTCCTCCGGGTCCCCAGCACTCGGCGCACGGGGCCCCTCCAGGGTGAGGCCAGGGGGTGAGGTCTCCTCCTCTGTCTCACACACCCCGAGACACACACCCTGACCCGGGGATGGACGCTGGGGCGATGACTCTGCACGGTGGCTGAGCCACGCTGGGAAGGGCCCCCAGGCAGCTCACACACGGGGCTTGCAAGTGAGCGTGCACAGCGGCCTGTCAACAGGTCCTCTAGGAAGACACCCGGGAGCACAAGGTCCGGACCACCCGAGCCCCAGTCCCCGGACTTCCGGCCTCCGCTCCGCCCCCTTCCCCGGACGCAGGACCCGCGGGGCAGGGGATGCTGCTTCTGTCTCGCCCTGTTTCCTCAACCTCACCTCCATCTTCTCCTGCCCTCGCTCCTGGTTCTGGGCCCTTCGGACTCTGCGATTTACACCAGTGGCCTCCATCCCAGGTCTTGGGCCTTAGGACTGAATTGCATTATCAGCTTTACTGGTTCTCCAGCTTGTAGACGGCAGATTGTGGAACTTCTCAGCCTCCAGAGTCATGTGAGTCAATCCTCATAATCTCTCTTTCTCTCGATCTGTGTATTGATATATCCTATTGGCTCTGCTTCCCTGAAAAACCCTGATGCAAGGATGGAAAAAAACCATGTGTACATATTTGGTCTTTTTTTCTTTTAATTTTTCTTTTTTTTCCTTTTTGTCTTTGTGACCGGTAACGGGATCGCAATCCTCAGTGTTGCGCCCGTACCGTGACCGGCAACGTAATTTTTCTTTTTTTTCCTTTTTGTCTTTGTGACCGGTAACGGGATCGCAATCCTCAGTGTCGCGCCCGTACCGTGACCGGCAACGGGATCGCAGCCCTCGGTGTCGCGCCCACACCACGCTCAACCAGTGAGCGGACCGGTCTCTATATGGGATCCGAACCCTTGGCGGGAGCGCTGCCGCACTCTACCGAGTGCGCCACCGAGCCGGCCCATCTTTTTTAGGACACCTAAGAGTCTGCCGAAGTAAAAAGTTTAGGCTTACACAGGGAAGGAAACAATAGGCTATAATTCAGGATATCTATTTTAAAGATGGAGAGACAGGAATTTGAAGGATTTCACTTCCAAGGACTTGTTTTCTGGGAAATAGAAAATCATGTTTGTCTGTTTGTTTATTTTACCCTCATTAAGTGGGATTTTGATCTGGGTGGCTTGAAAGAGATGAACTAGATAAAAGATGTCTTTCTCACTTACAAAAAGTCTGAGTTTTTAGTCCACGGGGTGGGTGGCATTGCAAAGTGAGGTCATCTGGAAACCCAGGTTCTTTCTCACATGTGGCTCTGTCTTCCTAGGGTGTTGTCATGGTATGCATGGCTGAGGCTGGTTTACTCCCAACACCAGGTCTGTGTCCCAGCCCATGGACAGGGCATCGGAAGAGTGAGAGAAGAGAGGGCAAGCAGCTGTCTCACGAGGATGTGATCCCTTCTGCTCACAGCTCTTTGGTCAGAACATAGTCACATGGCCAAACCCAGCTGTCAGTGATGCTGGAAAGTTATGCATCCTGCGGATAGATACAGGTGGTGGTAGTGAGGCGGGAGGAGGATTATCAGGTTCTGCAAACACGGAAACAAAACTTACTTTAAAAATTAATCTGAGGTAATTTACCAAGATGTAGATAGGACAAGGTAGATATAAAAGGGAATTTCAAAAAGTTTGTGGGGGTTCAGCCAGGTAGTTCAGTTGGTTAGAGTGCAGCCTTGTAGCACCAAGGTCACAGGTTTGGATCCCTGTATTGGTCAGCCACACACACAAAAAAGGCTTTTGGAAAATTACGATAACACCAAGTTCCAGGGTTCAATCCCTGTACTGACCTGCTGCCAAAAAAAAAAAAAAAAGTTTGTGGAAAATACAATTGCAAGATAATATAAATCTTTCCATGAACTTCTTGAAGTACCCTCGTATAGGTGAATAAAAGGCTAAGAGTGAGGTTTTGTAACACCGAGGAGAAGGGTTGAGATCCCAGTACCAGCCAGCTGCAAAAAAAAAAAAAGGGAAAAACAAGGGTGTGAGAAAGGTTAGTAGTCATTTTGCCTAGCTTTTCATCTATAGTTTACAGGAATAGCATTTTTCTAAACTCAGAATGAGAACTACTAAAAATATCTCACATGCATATAACCTTCTTATTGTGGAAAGGTGTTAGCCAAAGCAGTTAAGTCTCAAAATGGTTATACTGACAGATTTTAACTCTAAAACTATAGTCATTATTTGGTTGTGTTTTGGTTGGATTACAGTCTACAAAATGGGAAAGCTTGCATCAGATTTAGAAATCTTCTGGCTTTACATTCTTTCCAGCTTTAAGGTCCTATTGTTTCTATCATCCTGTAAGATGTTGTCTCTTTTCATGCATACTTTCTTTAAACTCCAAGTCACTCAGAATGAAGTCATGATGCTGCTATTGATCTAGCTCACCATGGCAGTATCAACACACACAACCTAAATGAAGGAGCCTAAAATAAAGATGCAAAATGTAATATAGCTGCCAATTTTGGAGAATTTTCCAGAAGTATCTCATTTGCAGTGCAGCAGGAATCTCAGCTTAAATCTAAGCTGTGTCTGTTGCTGGGGTTCAAGCGTGTCTGGGCATGTCTGGCAAACTGGTGAGGCAGGACTGAAAGAAATCTGCTTCCTGGAACAGAACTCATTTAGTGGAAGAGAGAATGAGAGAAGCCCTATAAGGAAAACTTAGTCATTGGATGGGGAGTAATAAATACAGCGTGGGGTAGCTGTTACTCAAATCTGTCGCCAGTCTAGGCCCATGAAAGCACGTCTGGATCCCTAAGAGAGACAGAGTTCTGAGTGAAAACATAAAGAACTGTTTCACTGAAAACTGTACATAATATTGGGCAAAAGCTGTCTGCTTCGGGGTTCCCCTAACAGAGGTCAACACAATGATCTCCATTTCTTCCAGCTGCACAGTGGCTTTGGCTGTTTTGCTTGTATCACGAATCCTGGTGGGTGCTGCAGTGCTTAGAACAGCAGAGCAGGGGAGGGGGGCACTGGAAGAGGAGTGTTTGAGCATATGAGAGACCCCCCTCCCCAACCCCAGGGGCTTCCAGAAAGCTGAAGATGTCCTGACTTCCTCAGCAGGGTTTGAGGTAGAAGAACCAGTGCAATTCAAGTTACTGTTGCTAATTCGACCCCATTTGTATTGTGGTTAATGAATTTGAATATAAATTCCTAATCAAATAGCTCTTAAGCAATGATGTGTTATTGGCAACTTAAAATTACGCATAGTTGTGGTTACGTAGGAGAGTGCCGTTGTTGTAAGGAGATGCATGCAGAGTAGTGATGTTTGCAGTAAACCAGGAGAAGATGTGGGGTGTGTGTGCAGGGGAGTGGGAGGGGAGGAGGAAGAGAAAGCATTGAATCTAGGTAAGTGAATAGGTGTTTATTATCTAATTCTTTCACATTTTCAGAACATTTGTGATTTTAAAACATCAGACTCTCTAGTGATGGGAAACTCATGATTTTCTCCAAAAAGCTAATTCCGAGACAGTGCATTTTAGTCTTCAAGCATATACACTGCAGCTAGAGCATTCGTTTGTGACTTTGATAACTGCCACTTCCCTGGGTCTAATTTCCATTCACTTTTTACTCTTCATCATATCTCTTATACATTAGATAGCTGTACAGTGTAATACTAATCTTGTCACACCTTTCTTAAAATATCTCAGTATGTACCCACTGTCTTTTAACTTTAAAACTTTTTTTTTTTTTTTTTAAAAAAAAAGATAACCGGTAAGGGGATCTTAACCCTTGGCTTGGTGTTGTCAGCACCATGCTCACCCAGTGAGCTAACCAGCCATCCCTATATGGGATCCGAACCCATGGCCTTGGCGTTATTAGCACCGCACTCTACCGAGTGAGCCACGGGCTGGCCCTAAAACTTTTTTTTTTTTTTTAAAAAGATAACCGGTAAGGGGATCTTAACCCTTGGCTTGGTGTTGTCAGCACCATGCTCACCCAGTGAGCTAACCAGCCATCCCTATATGGGATCCGAACCCATGGCCTTGGTGTTATTAGCACCGCACTCTACCGAGTGAGCCACGGGCTGGCCCTAAAACTTTTTTTTTTGTGGCTGGTCGGTATGGGGATTCCAAACCCTTGACCCTGGTGTTATCAGCACCACGCTCTAACCAGCTGAGCTAGCCAACAAGTCCTCAGCATCAAAACTTTTTAATTGAAAGCCTTCTTCAGTCCAATCTTTTAACTTTTTTAACTTTCTAGCTATTCTTTCTCTTGGTTAGTTAACTCTGTTGTCAAAGAACAAAATTACAAATGTAGGTAAAGATCTTAGTTGGGTTTATTGCAATTCTAGAATCAGGTAACATATCATTCCATAAAATAGAGTAAGTGTTCCAATGAGCTGAGCAGAGGACAGAAAAGGCTGAAGAAGGCAGAAACAAAAAACGGAAAGGAGATTGGTCATTTCAAAGTTACTTTCCTTGTGATATGGGGGGGCTGCCTCGTTAGCTCAGTTGATTAGAGCATGGTATTGGGTCAAGAGTTCGGATCCCCTCACAAGCCAGCTGCCAGAAAAAAAAAAAAAAAAAAAAGAAAAAGGAAAAGAGAGTAAGATGGGGACAGGGGGACCACAACAGAAACAATAACTATTATTTAACATCAGGTTATGCTTTTTGTGTAAGGATTAAAGCAGAGGGAGCCTCATTATCATAACTATTGAAGATTTAAACTGGCCTGTTTGGGAAACTGGCTGTTATTTCTCTCCTCATTTCTCTGAAGATCAGACTACAATTTAGTTCAGGTTTGCTGCTATGGAACTGAGCAGGGCGACTTCATTTTAACTTTTAGTCTGGTCTTTTGGGGCCTCGTGCAGGAACTTAGTCCAAAACAATGGCCTCCTATAATTTTATTTAATGCTATCATGAATAAACTTCTATGCTTTTCCATGTATTGCTTCTCAGTCCTAAAGTTCCCCCAACTCAGAATTCTATTCACTGTTTAAGATCCAGCTTAAATTAATGAAACTAGATGTAGTGATTATATGTCTTATTAAATCTCATATTCTTCATGAAGCTTTCCTTGATTAACTCAGCCATAAGTGAACCCTAATCTCCAGTGATTAACACGGTACCTAGTACATACATTTGTTATGGCTCAGAAAATGATATCCCAAAGTATGGCACTGTGGCATGCTGAGTACTTTGAACTAAAGGATACTGGAAGCCCTCAGAAGCAGTCTCAAGGCTGGCTGGTTAGCTCAGTTGGTTAAGAACACAGTGTTATAATACCATGGTCAAGGGTTTGGCCAGCAGCCAAAAACAAACAAACAAACAAACAAAGAAGCAGCCTCAGAAGTCAAGTCTCTCGCTGACCTTCTCCTGCCCCTCTTTTTCCCCAAAAGTGAATCAGAGAAACCAGAATTCTTTCTCAAGGCAGGTCATAGAAACTAGAACTCCTCTCCCCCAAAGCAAGACATAAAACCTAGAAAGGTCACTCTCTCCTTTCTCCCTTGAAGATCCTAATTTCAGAGGGTCCTGTCCCATATCTGGGAGGAAGGAATGCTACACAGAGGCTGAGAGGAATCTGGACAGGCCTTGCTGGGCTTCCCCCTTTAGTCTGTTATCATCAGATCATATCCTTTTGTCCAATCTCGTTTCTACAGGGCTGTCCATTCTTCTAGTCAAAGAATGGCTTTGCGATTTAAAATGTTTGAGGTCAGTACCTTGTATGTGTGTGTGAAGGTAGATGTAAACTGTAATGTGCCATATTATTTATTTTTATTTTATTTCCCTTGAGTCAACCTTCCATATAACAGCTGTCCAAAGGCCTAAGACAGAGGACTTAATTTTGGGGAACTCATGGTATATGTATACTTTCCAAGATGTGCATGGGCTCAGACACTGTAAGGTGATCAGTTCTCCCGTCCTCATTTCCCTAAAATTGACCTGACTGAAAATGTGCTTTCCAGTCAGGGTGTAATGTGGGCTCATCTCCAGCCTCCTTTATCCCAATTGCCCAAAATACATAACTCTTCCTCCTTCCAAATCTTACCAAGGTGCAATACCAGGGTATGCAAAAACCTCCAGGGCACCAAAGAAGGAGATTTTGGCTGGTGAATGAGAATGGGTAACATACTTTCACAAGTCAGGTGGTTTTCAATTACTTGCTTTCAATAAAGTTCAAAGAACCTAATCAGAGTTGTCAGCTCTTAGATCATTAAAAGTATTTTGCCTTTGTTAGATCATTATGTGATTTTTATGGCATATAATTTGGAAGGAGTTCAAAGAATTGAGTGGCATTACTATAACAAAACTCAATTCATTCTCATCTACTTTCTTACGTGAACAAGTTTTCTCAAGGTTTATATCTGTGGAATTGATAACTTGCAATAGAATTGATGCTGAACTCTTTCTCAAAAGATCCATCTAACTCCATCTCTGCAAGGATGCATTTCCAATAAATTTTTACTTTTGTGTTTAATACTTATTTGCAAATGTTTGAAATTGACTTTTGCAATTGATTGGTTGAAATAAGACTTTTAAGAGCTTTATGATCACAGTAAATGTAAGAAACAACCCATAAATTTCAATTTATATATACATTTTTATTACAGGGAACTGTGATAAGATGATCAATAAAACAGTTTAAATATAAAATATGGGGCTGGTGGGTTAGGTCAGCTGGTTAGAGCCTGGTGTTGATAACACCAAGGTCCAGGGTTCCATCCCTGTACCAGCCAGTCACCATGAAAAAAACCATATATTATTAAGATAAAACTATGGAGGGGATATGTCATGTAAATACGATTTCCAGAAGATGAAGCATGGAAATTGTATAAGGTAAAAGAGATTGCATTTTAAAAAGTGGATATTGGTGGGTACTTAATCCCTAAGGTATTTAATGTCCATTGACTAGGTTTTAAAAATGCGACAGATAAAATATTTATAACAGGCTGGTAAAAAAAATGTAGCTGTCACTCAAAACCGTATAAGGACGTACGCAGCTTTGCAAAATTGTTTTAGAGGGCTCATGAGTCAAAAAGTTTGAAGACTGTGAACCAAAGAGATGTTTGCCCTCAGTTTGTGACCTCACCGTCCATTCCCTGGGGTATCCAAACACAGGTTAAATTAAAACCTGTGGCGCTCTGTTGCTCATGTGGATTTAGTGTCTTGCATCGCATTACTTATTTTTGTTCATTTTAATCTCCTCTCCTCGTAGATTATAAACTGTCTTCGGGCCAGGAATTTGTTCGGTTCCTGGCACAGAGCCGTTACCCAGGGGACACTCCCCAAACACCCCCGACTGAATGACTTTATCGTGAGAACGCGGAGGACTTAGAGTCCCCGGCGAGCGTTCGAGCTTTCGTTCCGCGTGTGCGGCCAGCTGCGAGGCCGGGCAGGGCGTGGGAAGGCCCCGAGGAAACTCTGAGCCCTGGGCGGGCTCGGGGCTGGGGCCACGCGGGGAGCGGGCGAGGCTGCAGAATGAAGAAAATATTTGCAAAATTTACAATCTGACAAATGGTTTGTTTCTAAAATAAATAAAGAATTATTACTGCTCAACAAGGAGAAGACAAGTGACTCAATAAAAATGGTCAGAAGATTTAAATAGACACTTCACCAAAGAAGATACGTGAGCGGTGAATAAGCACATAAAAAATGCTTAACATCATTAGTTAACAGGAAAATGTGAATGAAAACCACAATGTTGTATCTCTATACCCATCCTCTTTCTGTCCTCTCCTCTTCTTCCTCCAGCTCTGTATTCACCATTCACACCTACATAGACATCTACACTTACAATAAAGTGAAAACAGCTGGGGGGTGGGGGCGTGGAGACTGACCATACCAAGTGTTGGTGAGGACATACATTGCTGGGATAAATTTACAATGGTACAAACACTTTGATAATCTAACAGCTTCATAGGAGTTTATTATGCATCTACTGTATGATCTAGCCATTCCAATCCTAGATATTAACCAAGAGAATAAACAAAAGTTCATATAAAGACATGTACATAGACTTGTACACAGACTTGTCCTTGTTCATAGAAACTTTGTCAGTAATAACTAGCAAAAAACAAACGCCCATCAATAAGTAAATGGTAAATCAATACAACAAAGACTACTCAGCAATAAAAAGAAGGAACTATTGACATGCTCAACAACATAGATAAATCTCAAAATAATTATACTGAGAAAAAGAAGTCAAACCTCCCCCTTCAAAAACACATACTGTATGATTTCATTTATATAAAATTAAAAAGAAAATGAAAGCTAATCTACAATGTCAAAAATCAAATTAGTGGTTTCTTCAGGACGGTGGGAAGTAGAAGTAAGGGGGTTAGATTATTAAGAACGAGAAAACTTTTGTAATTGCCTGGTGGGCAGCAGCGGCGGGAGCAGCAGCGACGAGACGCGCTCGCTGAGCCCCGGCGCCGCCAGCAGCAGCAGCGGGGATGGGGACGGCAAGGAGGGCCTGGAGGAGCCCAAGGGACCGCGGGGCAGCCAGGGCGGCGGCGGGGGCGGCAGCAGTAGCAGCAGCGTCGTCTCCAGCGGCGGCGACGAGGGCTACGGGACCGGGGGAGGCGGAAGCAGCGCGACCTCCGGGGGCCGGCGAGGCAGCTTGGAGATGTCGTCGGATGGGGAACCCCTGAGCCGCATGGATTCCGAGGACAGGTCAGTGCCCTGAAGTGTTTCCCTTTCCTTTCCTCCTCTCGAACTCCCGGTCCCTCACAGGGGACCGGGGGACTTTCCGCTGCGATCCCCCTGGCTCCCCGAATTCTCGGCCCCTCCCCCAGGCTCTCAACTCGGAAATCTGTCGCTGCCGCCGCGCCCCTCTCGCAGCGGATAGCGGCTTCCAACTCTCAAGCCATTCCCCCCTAAGCCTCCTGTCCCCGCCCTCATTCCCCTCGGCTCTGCACTCCTTACGGACCTAAGGACAGCTCTAACTCGGGAACAATCCCCAGACAGGCCCAGGTCCTCTGGCGGAGCAGAAGAGGGCCTTGATGTACACCTCGGTACACAAGGTTAGCTTTATCCAACCGTGTTCGGGAACACTTGTCACAACTATAATTGACAAGTGTTTTCCAATATGGCTGGTCTCGCCTGGATTTAACAGAACTTCCTTGGCCAGGGAGGAGACCCCAACTATCACTTTTCTCTACTTAGACAAAAAAAGGAGGCTGTTCTTTTATATTTAGTCGTTGCTTCCAAAATCCGTCATTTGTAGTCAGTAATGTGGTTTCCAGCGTGATTTTAATAATCTTTCCTATTTGTTTTGAGATCAAATCTGGGAGAAAGTTTAAAACACAAATAAATCATTGTGGAAAAGAATAGTGAATTACTTTCCTTTAAAATAACTTTGCGGAATCAGACTTGGAATCCTAACAGAATACGGTCTTGAAGGTACAGCATATTCGGCTTAAAATCTTTATTACATAGCAATGCTACAACATGAGAGTCATGATTTTAGATGATAATATTTTAAGTCATGTATGGGAGAGCTCTCTAAAGGAATTAGTGTTATTTTCTAAAGCTTGTTAGAAAAACTTGGAGACTGGCAAAAATGCTCCCCATTTTTTCAAGACATTTAAGAAATTTATTGTAATAGTATATGTTTCAATTGTTACTATTATTTTGATCTCTTTAGAAGACTACATACTTTAACTAGTTGGTTTTTAATGTACTTTAAAAAAATCACGTCATGCATGTTATACTGCTTCTAACGTATATTAGCATTTATTTTGAGTATCTGCTAATGTTTTGATGAGCAGTAGAATTTTAAACAGTTGATAGTAATTTTGATTTAAAAGTTTAAGTATTCTAAAGTTCTAGGAATTCTGATTAACTCATAGAAATGAACTCTTTATATTTAATGCTGCAAGGACAAAGGCCTGAACATTTTGAAAATCTAGCATTACATTCTGTTTGACATTTACTTTAACGTCGTTAAGAAAATATCTTGGATGGGGTAAAATAGATTGTACAAACCTTAGAAAAATTGTGCCGAACTGTTTAGGCATGGGTAGGAAAGAGAATGTCTTCCAGAAAACTAAAAATTGATGTGAACTGCACAATGAAAAATGGGCTGTTTATCATTTTATTATATCTTCCTTCACTGATACTACTGCATATTTGAAAGTTGACCTTAGTTTATACAGTCAGCACAGTTTTTCCATTTACCTGGTACTGAGCGCACACACTTGTGTGGATGCACACACAAGTTTGCCGAGAACTGCACAATTTAAATGTCTCATTCTCACAACTGTGGTCTAAGATGGGTATTATTTTGAACTCAGTCTAACAGATGAAGAAGCAAGTTGAGTATCTTACTCAAGACAGTAAATATAGCATGGAAAGGTGGAGTTGTATCTTACCAAAGGTTCTTAAGTCCCCTGCTATTTCCACTTGACAAGAGTTAGAATAATTCACCTTAAATAACAAGTGGTATGTGTCACAGTTTTTGTCTGTTATGTTAATGTCTGTCCACTACATCCCTTCAGGAGCGAATGAATTATTGGTCAAGTAATATTTCAAGAAGTGGAGTTTTGGCTTCGTTTGATATTTATTAGTCACTTGAATATCTAATTTTTACATCATTTTTTAGGTTAAGGAGGAAGATATTGGTGTCACGTGTCCAAATAAGATTTAAACTTGATAACCAGGCATACTTGGTTTTCTTAATCATTAAACATTAGAGACTGCAAAACACTGTTTTAATTTTACCATTTCAGGGTAATAGATTTGTCACTGGTATGAAAAAGCCTTACTAGTGAAATTGGTTTGTGGTCTTGATAATCTTAATTCTGAAACGCTTCCCTGTTGCCTTTGAGGTTTTTTTTCCTCAGAGTTATTTTTAATCTGAAAAGGATCCATAATTCTTATAAACTCTCCTGCAGATTATGCCCATCTATGGATTTTATAAATAAATTTCACGGTAGGAAGTGTTTATTTTTGTGACTTAATGGATGGATATTGTAGTTAAAAGTGCTTTTAAAAAAATTTAGGTATTACTGTTACAATGATTCTATTGTCATTAGTACCTTGTTTCTGTTAGAATGCCTGTTCAGTTATTGTCACTTTGCAATTATGTTGCTTTTTTGAGTTTATTTTATAATGCTTTAGAATTTGTTGAAATTTCTCAAATATTTTTAATTTTAAGTGCTCATTTCTTAAAAAGAATTAAAGATTTAGACTTTAGAGGTCATGGCCTAAGGCGTCATTCACAAACATGTATTGGAAGGTTGTGTGGTGAGAAGTGACGAATTTGTAAAATGATTAAATTTGGTACAAAAAAAGTTTATTATTTTTCCCAAGAGAAAGTTATTCAAAACCAGTGTAAGTTTATAAACGTGTTTATTTTGGTAAATTTAGAAAATATTGAAATTGATGTGTAATTTACTTCTACTTTGGTTATAGAGTTAGTGGAATTTTCTTTGGGGGGAGTATTTCACTGTGTGAAACTACTAAAAACTAGCTTTTTTTTTTTTTACTTGGAACTTAAACTGAAGTTTTTTCTTTCATGGAAGCTTAAGTACTTTTTTTTTTTTTTTTTTTTTTACTTGGAACTTAAACTGAAGTTTTTTCTTTCATGGAAGCTTAAATCCTTTTTTTTTTTTTTACTTGGAACTTAAACTGAAGTTTTTTCTTTCATGGAAGCTTAAATCCTTTTTTTTTTTTTTTTTTTTTTAAAGATGACCTGCGAGGAGATTTTATCCCTAGACTTAGTGTTATCAGCACCACACTCTCCCAAGTGAGCCATGGGCCGGCCCCAAACATAAGTACTTTTTAAAAAGTTATCCCCTTTTAGGTTAATTACAGAGGCTAAGTTAACTTTAAATTTTTCTTTTTTTGTTTGTTAAACTGCACTTTGTTTTACTTTCCATTTTTCCAACACAGTATTTATCATATAAAAAGTTTAAAAAATATTTGAATGAACCATCAACCAAAGAATTATTAAATGTCATACTTGTACTGAACATATTGATGTTAAAAACATACGAAGAAGGGTCGGCCTGCAGCTCACTTGGCAGAGTGTGGTGCTGATAACACCAAGCCAAGGGTTAAGATCCCCTTACCGGTCATCTTTAAAAAAAAAAAAAAAAAAAAAAACCGAGAAAATAGAAGACAGGTCTCAATTTCAAGTCGTAAATTAGCTTTTACATAGACTTGTAGAATATAAAATGCCTATAAAATTATTTTAGTTTACAAATTATTACCAGCTATTGAATTAAGTTATACATGAAAATACTCAGCTTCTTATAGGTGAGTTGATAATAACAACAGCCTGTATTTTGTGGATGTCTTTATTTTATATATATTTTTTTTCCTCCAAGTCATGACTTCTTTTTTTTTTTTTTTTTTCCCTCTTGGCACCTGACAGCTTATTAGCTCATGACTTATTCTGAAAAGCCTAAGATCACTTTCAACTACTTCTATCAGTCTTGGGGGGTGATAGGAAAGGACATACAGTGTGAAAGTTAATGGTCAGCAAAGGCCACAGGCCCTTACAATTTTGTGTTCAAAGTTTGGACTCCTAGCGCTATGGATTGCAGACTTCTTTTTTTTTTGACGTCTGGCCAGTAAGGGGATTCAAACCCAAGACTTTGGTGTGACCACCTCAGCAACTGGCAATCCCTGGGTTGCAGACTTTGATGTTATAACTAAGATTGCTTTGACATGGGGAAAACTGGCTTATATTGCCTAATTTCCCAATAGTGTGGTTGGGAAGATCTTTTTCTAGTATAGAGACTAAAAGTTTACATCAGATTAATGTTAGAAGTCTGCATATTGAGGTTTTCCTCAAGATGTATGAGGATCTGTACGGTTGAGGCAATAAAATACTTTTACCTAAAGTGCTATTTTGTTCATATTTTGTTAGAACTCTCTTTACTAGGTACTCCTTTCAACTATAAAGCAGCTGTCTGTATCTGTCCAGAATTCCTCTTTCAGCTATTGTTTTTAAAATTAAATTTAGGAAAAAATGCTTCTAGATCTCAGTTTTCATAACATAATGTACCTTTCAGTTAAAGGTGTGGTTCTGTGCTAAAGGTGAAACAATGACAGTAAAAAAAACTGTAGATTTCAGGATCGAATTTATATGGAGAAATTCTAAGGAGACATTTTGCTTTTAAGACTTTTGTTGGGTCAGTTAGGGAATCCTGTCTGTAGGCTAGTTTGTTACCAAGCAGAGGTATATACTATGTGCAGGCTTTTTATTGGGTATTGTGAGAGACAGGAAGACAAAAATGCTTCCCACTTCATTCATCTTGCATATTACTGTTAGACTTTTAATTTGCAAAGTGTAGGTTTTGCCATAGCTCTTAGAAAACTTCCTTGACTCTGATGTAAGAGTTAGAGATTTCATACTTTGCCTATTGTATTATTTATTGCTGGGTAACAAATTTCCCCAAAATTTAGTGGCTTAAAGGCTCTGGGTCTCATGAGGTTGCGGTTGTTTAGCATTGCAGCCATATGAAGTCTTGACTCGGGCTGAAGGTGGCTCACGTATGTAGCTTATTTCCAAGATGGCTCACTTATGTAGCTCTTGGGCAGGAGGCCTCAGTTAACTCACCAAGCTACATCTCCATAGGGCTGTTTGTATGTCTTTATGACATAGCATTTCCCCCAAGAGCAAATGATTAGAGAGAGGACAAGGGGGCAGCCACGATGCGTTTTTGTGACCTATATACCTGCTCATATTTTCTTCTTCATATTATCTTCACCTAGCAGATAAGCTTTTCCTATTTTTCTTTTTCTTTTTTTTTTTTTTTTTGGTGGCTGGTCAGTATGAGGATCCGAACCCTTGACCTTGGTGTTATAATGCTATTTTTCTTTTTATTCATACTCTAATATATGGTAATTGCTTAAAGTTTTTGCTGACTGACACAACACTTTAAAACCCATCAAAATGCCACAGCGAGTGCTTTTCTGGCCGTCTTAAATGTGGCCTTGATTTCTCTGTCCTTTAAATCCCATATTTATATTTCTGCCTCTCTCCCCCTTTATGGCTCTGTTCTATAGGTGGAAGAATATAGACCATTGCATTGTGAAGAGCTTGTAATCTGGAGTCAAAGGACCCAATTCAGATCTTAATATTGACACCTATTTTATGATTTTGAGTAATATCTTTGAGTCTTAGTTCCTTAACTGCAAAACAGAGTTAGATATTACCATGAAGGTATTCTAAAGTCCAAGTGAAATAATTTCTGTTAGAGAGCCCTGTGAACTATTCTAAAGAATCCATGTTATTTGAAAGCTTGCTTCATCTTTGCTGTTGTAAAATGGTATTTTTGAGGGCAGGGACAGTTTTGCTAATTTAGATCTTTGTAAGTACCTAACTTAGTACCTTGGATATGGTGAATACTCAATTATTAGCATTAAGCTGAAACATCAGCAATGGGATTTATTTATTTAGTAGGTCTTACTACTTTAGGTCTCTCATCTATAGAAGAGAGACAGTAATAATTCCTATCCTGTAAGCTTGTTGTGTGGATTACTTACAGAATGTCTGGCACAGAGTTTATTATATATTTACTATGTGGTAGGTATTTATTCTTTTTCTTTTTTGGCAGCTGGCTGGTACAGGGATAGAACCCTGGACCTTTGTGTTGTCAACACTATGCTCTAACCAACTGAGCTAACTGGCCAGCTTGTGATTGGTATCTGTTCTACTGGATGTGTATAGAATCTCCATTATGTGCCAGGTGCTGGGGATACAGCAGTGTATAAAACAAAACCCTGACCTTATGGGTGGTTGAGAAAGACAGTGCACAAATGAGTTGATAATAGCTAGTGATGATCTATTTTTATTAATATGAAGCGGTGTAAAGGTCTGGAATGCCATAAAGTACTATTTCAAATGTTAAATGTATGGCAAGTATCTGCAAATGAGTGCTGCAGAAATTTGCAGGAGCCTATGGTGGACCAAAATATTTCATTACAAAATCTACATTTTAATCAATTTTCTTTAACATATATGTCTATTCTGTGTTAGGACTAAATGGCTTCATAATACCTTTTAGGTTTTACTTCTTTTATTTTTTATTTTTATTTTTTGGTGGCTGGATGGTACAGGGATCGAACCCTGGACCTTGGTGTTATCAGCACCATGCTCTAACCAACTGAACTAACTGGTCAGCCCTATTTTTAATTATTCTTAATATGTAGATGAAGGTAATAAACTATTATTAATAAAAAGCTTTGGGATATGTTTTCCAGTAATAGTAATGGATTTGTAGTGATCTAACCATATGTTGAATTTGTTTTTGTCACTAATAGTTTGCAATTGTGAAAGTAGTAATTACATTAGCCTTAGAACTAAATGCACAGTTTGGGGCATAAATAGGCAATCATATGATGCTTGGATGTTTTTTAAAAAGTTATTTATTGAGTATTTACTAATAGTTAGCATTGTGCTCTGTTTAGTAATAAGAAAGAAATGTGATAGTACCTACCCAGATATTTATTTTTTAAAGAGAAGGCTAAGGAGATGATTGCATTATTTTCTATTTTTTTCTGCAAATTGTGACACAGTGCATTAAAGTTAGAACTGGGGAATATTATATAGTCAGAGACTAAAGATTTGGTGAAAAAGAGGACTGGATTTTAGAGGGGTAGGTGAATGATGAAGATAGAATTTTAGAAAGCCTGAGGAAATGTATAGGTAGGAATGAGCCCAGCATGTTCAGGAGACTTTCTGTCTAGATCTGGAACTGGGAAATAAGAGTTAATGGCTAAGGTGGGGCCTTTCATGCCAACACAGATGTGCATGTCTTTCTCAGAATAGATTTGTGAATCGAATTCTTTTCCTTCTCCCCAACTTCTGTCTTTGTGACTCCTAGTCATGTTCTTGTGCAGGTCTTACTTGAACATTTTATTAGGCAGTGTATTCCTGATTCTTTGTTAGACATAACTGCCAGCACTCCTACTTCTCCCTTCTCCATTGCCGTTACCACAATTTGGGTAATTGTTTATTGTTTATCTCTTTTGCTAGATTGTGTGCTCCCTGAGAATAGGAACCATGTCAGTCTTGATGAGTGCTCTCTGTAGCACCTGGCACAGTGCTTAACACATATTTTAGGTATACTTAAACATACTTTGGATGAACGATGAAACTCATGTGTTACAGGAAAATTAATATGTGGCAAAGATGGAGAAGGAAAGTTTGGGAGCTGGGAGGCCAATTAGGAGGTAGGAGTAGTACAGTCAGGAACTGAGGAAACTTGAGCTAGGGTAGAGGTTAGGGGAAAAAGTCATAATGCTTGGGAAGTGGAGGCAAAGGAAAGAAAAGCTAATTTCCTTGCTGCTCTATAAGAAAAATATTACTTTATTATTTCTGAATAAAAAGTTTTTTCCTTGAGGATTTAATTGGAATAATAGTTTATGTTATTTTTCCAGATACTTCCATCACTAAAATAATTAAAGACACATGAAGTGTAGTGAAAGAGCATGAACCTTTGAGTCAGAAAGACTTGGGTCAATATAATTTAATTTCTCAGACGTTGCTTTTTTATTTGTAAAATCAGAGCAATATTTTAGTGTTAGGATGAAGTGAGATGGCATATGTAAAGGGCCAAGGGCTGTAATTAATTCATAGTCATTTATTCCCTGTTTCTCATTCATAGAGGTGTGATGGAAAGAATACTCCAGTGAGAATAAGTGATCAATATTGTAATCCTGGTTTTACTAGAGACTGCCTGCAGGAACTTTGGTAAATCATTTCATCTCCCTGAACCTCTGATTTCTTTTTCTTAAGAATGAGGGCTTTTGACAAAAAGTAATTTGGAGCTGAAATGTGAGGATTCTGCTGTAGACTTGGCAAGTACTCTCATAGGCAGTTAAGCAAATAGATAAAACCTCTGATTTCTTTTTCTTAAGAATGAGGGCTTTTGACAAAAAGTAATTTGGAGCTGAAACGTGAGGATTCTGCTGTAGACTTGGCAAGTACTCTCATAGGCAGTTAAGCAAATAGATAATATATTCTGTTCTTTATTTGGATATTTTACATAGGTTTTTGGGTTCAAAAGTCAGTATATGTCTGTTTCATTTTTATGGAGGTATATTAAAGTATTAATTGTGTTTGTCTCCTCTAGGCTATAACAGTTTTAAGATTAAAGATCAGGTCTTATTTATCTTTATACTTACAGAACTTATCTACCACAATCACCTAGTACACTGCCTGTATTCAGTAACTATTTGTTGAGTTCAGCTGAATGTGGAAGTACTTGATGCATAGTTCTTTCTCAGTGTTATTAGTGTGGCTGATGAAACAAAAAAGAGACCCATTTTTATATTTTGTAAGTGCCTTCTGTAAGTGGAATCATACAGTATTGGTCTTTTTGTGACTGGCTTATTTCACTAGAATAATGTCCTCGAGTTCATCCTTGTTGTAGCATATGTTGGGATTTCCTTTTTAAGGCTGAATAATATTTCATTTTATGTGTATATCACGTTTTGCTTATCCATTGTTCCTTCAGTGATCACTTGGGTTGCTTCCACGTTGAAGCTATGAGGTATACTGCTATGAACATGGGTGTACAAATACCTTTTTGAGACCCTACATTCATTCCATTCTTTTGAGTACTAGAAGTGGACAGTCTGTTTTGTGGAGAATAACTTAGGTATGTGAGTTCATTTACATTTCTGGGCCTTGTCGTCATTTGTGATAGAGGAAGAGTTAGACTGTGTAGCTTATCAGATCCCTCTTTTTCTTTTTTTCAGTGGCTGGCTGAACCCTTTGGCCTTAGTGTTATGACACTGTGCTCTGACCAGCTGAGCTAACCAGCCAGCCTAGATCCCTTTTACGACATGGAAAAAAAAGACTTTATGAAATATAAAAGTTAATTTTTTTGGTGGCTGGCCAGTACGGGGATCCAAACTCTTAACTTTGGTGTTATCAACACCACCCTCTAACCAACGGAGCTAACCAGCCAGCTCCAAAAGTTAATTTTTTTTTTTTAAAAGATGACCGGTAAGGGGATCTTAACCCTTGATTTGGTGTTGACAGCACCATGCTCACCCAGTGAGCAAACCGGCCATCCCTACATGGGACCCGAACCCGTGGCCTTGGTGCTATCAGCACCACACTCTCCCGAGTGAGCCATGGGCCGGCCCATCCAAAAGTTAATTTTTAAGTGTGGTAGCTATTCAGTCTTTAGGAGAATAGAGTTTTTTTAATTGATGTTTTACTTCTTTAATTTCAACACTTTTGAAGTCTTTGACTTGCTTTTTGGTTTTCATTTATATTTTAATTTTCTAGAAAGATGACATGTTACCAGTTAGAGAAAACACTGAGGTTTTAGAAGTATATTAGTATTTTTCAGCAAAGACATTTACTAGTTGACTTCTAATTTATAAAACATCTGCCGTTACTTTTCTAATCACTTTTTTTTTTTTTTTTTAAAGATGACCAGTAAGGGGATCTTAACCCTTGACTTGGTGGTGTCAGCACCACGCTCTCCCAAGTGAGCGAACCAGCCATCCCTATGTAGGGATCCAAACCCGTGGCCTTGGTGTTATCAGCACCACCCTCTCTAAGTGAGCTGCAGGCCGGCTCTCTTAATCACTTTTTAAAGTACTGAGAGTAGGTGAATTGGCAGTAGATTTTTTAGTGTTTTAAATTAATCTTGGAAATTAGTCACTTGGCTGGCCAGTTAGTTCAGTTGGTTAGAGTGCAGTGTTGGTAACACCAAGGCCAAGGGGTTTGGATCCCTATACTGGCCAGCTGGAAAAAAAAAAAGAAACTAATCACTTGAATGTGTCTTTTGAGGTGTTGAGCAGTACTATACTCATTCTCAGAAACACGCACCATCTGATAAAATCATTTTATGATTTAACACTCACTTAAAAATCTTCAAATAAATGCGATTGCTTCTTTATAAAATGGGTGTTGTCCTTCATAGCAGATTTTTCTCACATACCATCTTTGTGTATACACATTTTTCTGAAAATCTTTTTAAGAAGGCAAAAGATAACTCTTTATAGTGTAATTGTGTGGAAGTAGAATGTTTTTAGTATTACAGTCTTTTTGAAGATAATTGCTTGCTGATTTCTTAAGCCGTATAATGTGGGTGGCAATAGATTTAAAAAAAAGAAATTAAAGTGCAATAGATTTAGGATGAGAAACTAATTTAAAGTAATGTGCACAGTGCATAGTTGTGATAAAAAGAATGTAGCCTGTTTTCCGGGCCGGCCTGGTGGTGCACTGGAGAGTGCGCTGCTTGGGAGTGCGGCAGCGCTCCCGCCGAGGGTTCAGATCCCATGTGGAGACCGGTTCCCGCTCACTGGCTGAGCGTGGTGCGGGCGCAACACCGAGGGTTGCGATCCTGTTGCCGGTCAGTAAAAAAGACAAAAAGGAAAAAAAAAAAAAAAAAGAATGTAGCCTGTTTTCCATAGGCTATATTTCATCATTGTTGCATAAAATCCCTTTTGGCCAATTTAGTGAATGCTTCTGGGTCTTGGGGAAAAAACATTTTGTCTTTATCCAGAGAAATAATTGTGGGGATACAGAGTAGTCTTTTTCTTGATTAGAAAAATCCATTTTAGCTTTTTAAATTACAGTCATAATAGCTTGTAATTACAGTAATAATACTAATACCTTGGTTTGGGCTAGTGATTTTTAGTGTGCCTCCAATTAATTTTTAATGATTATTTCAATGTGACAAAGCCATGTATTTGCCTTAAAAATCCTACTTAAATTTGTCACTAAAAATATAGGCCATTTGCTATGTGCAAGGCACTAGCTAGGTTTGGGAGTTTACTCTAGTGGAAGTTTATAGGTTATTCACACAGTTCAGCTTAACCCGGATCATAAGGGAACAGAATTCCT
>NW_007726539.1:537928-557484 GCF_000696425.1 Galeopterus variegatus
GAAGTTTATAGGTTATTCACACAGTTCAGCTTAACCCGGATCATAAGGGAACAGAATTCCTTTCACGTTTAGCGAGTAGGCAGGGCCTTAAGGAAAAATGACTTATTGTAATACACACATATAAAATACATATAATAAAATAGGCACTTGTCTTTACTTTCTTTCCTAATTGTTTCTCAGTTTAAAGACCTAAAAGCTTACAGCACCATGGCAGTTTGGAAAGCAAAACCAGGTGGCCTTACAGAAATCTGATGTGGCCTAAATTCCTTAATCCTGTTAAAGACCAGTCTCATAACTTATTCTATTTGTCTTTGATAGATAAAAAGCAGAGTGACTACCCCATTGTCCCTAAACGAATATTTGGAGTTGGATTTTATGTTGATATTGCTAAGCTCAGGGGTTGACTGGGGGTTTGGATCCCCATACTGGCCAGCTGCCAAACAAACAAACAAAAAAATAGGCTCAAACTTGTTTCAGTGGCCTAATTTCTAAATTTTGGAAGATTTCTACCTGAGGATAGTCTTGCTTTGTATGACTGGCCTTGAATTACATTTTATTTGTTTATTTATTTTTTATAAAGATGACTGATAAGGAGATCTTAACCCTTGGCTTGGTGTTGTCAGCACCACGCTCAATCAGTGAGCTAACCAGCCATCCCTATATAGGATCAGAACCCGTGGCCTTGGTGTTATCAGCACCACACTCTCCTGAGTGAGCCATGGGCTGGCCCTGAATTACATTTTATGGAGCTAATTGACTTTTAGGAATCAAACTTAGTAGCTTGTCTTGTTAGTAAAGCTGTCTGCCCAAATGAGTCAGATCATATGTAGATGTTAAATATTTTCTTTGTGCATGCACTACGGATGTGCAAAACCAAAGGGACTTTTATCTGCGTTGTATACTAGATGAAACTTCTGCATACTAGTTGAAACTGTCAGCTATTTTGGTATGTATTATAGGCTATATTTTAATTATTTCTTAAGTCAGTAATTCAGATTTGTCCTTTGTATATAGCAGTGTGGCAATTACATTTTTGGCAATACTGTTTTGCACTTGTTTGACTATGAGCAATTCACATAACTTTTGTCTGTTTCTCTATCTGTAAGATGAAGATATAAGTAGTACTTATTTCTTAGGGTTGTTGCATTAAATGAGTTAATAAATGTCAAGCGTTGTTCCAGTCATTACGGCTACGTTCAGCCCAGTCCAACAATTTAGTGGTTTAAAATGACAGCATTTGTTTTGCTTATGAACCAGTGATCTGGGCATAGCTTAGCAGGGTCAGCTCATTTCTGCTCCACTTGGTATCATCTTGTGGAGTAGCTTAAAGGCTGGGGACTGGAATCTTCAGAAAGTTAACTGACTCCTGTTATGCATCTGTCACATGTCTGTTGCCTGGGCTGGGAAGACGCAAATAGCCAGTGCTGAAACAGCTGGGACTTCTCAGGCTTCTCTCTCTAGCTCTGTGTATGTTCTTCACAGTATCTCTTCAACATGGTGGCTTCAAGGGAGCCACATTTCTTACGTGTTAGTTCAGGCCTCCCAAGCTGTGTGTTCCAAGAGAGTGCCAGGCTGAAACTGCATTTCCTTTTATGACTTAGCCTTGGAGGTCTGGCAGTATCACTTCTGCGGTAGTCTCAGGCCTGCTCAGATTCAAGGAAAGGTAGCATAGATCCCACCTGTTAATGCCACATTGAAAGAAGAGAGGGATGGGATCTTACAAAACTGGCCATCTTTTGAATATACACTCTGACACAAGCGCATAGAACAATGCAGGACATATAGCAGACACTCAGTAAGTGTTAAATGTTACTGTAAGGAGCGGGAAGTCAGATATAGAGTGCCTTACTTTTGTGATATAACTTTCAATATAGTAAGTTACATAATCCCCTTTTTTTCTTAAGAGAAAGTCAACATTTAAAAGGCAGGCTGTTCATGGTTTTTTCGAAGTTCCTGTTTGTTTCAGCTTGTTCAGTTTTAGCTTATAATTTCTTTATCAAGCCTAGAATAAGTAGCAGGGCACATAATTATAGTTGAGTTCAACAAATGGAGGTGAAGAATGGTATGGATAACTCAAGTAAAGAGTTTTTACTCTTAGAGTTGTATAATATTAGGTATACAACTTCAGACTTTCCAAGATATGGGGGATTCTTAAATGCTTTGCACTGTTTTAAATTTTTTTTTTTTCCTTTTTGTCTTTTTTTCGTGTCCGGCAACGGATCGCAACCCTCAGTGTCGCGCCCGTACCGGACCGGGACCAGCAACGGGATCGCAACCCTCCGTGTTGCGCCCGCACCTCACTCAGCCAGTAAGCGGGAACCGGTTGTATGTGGGATCCGAACCCTCGGCGGGAGCGCCGCTGCGCTCCCAAGTGGCGCACTGTAGCAGTGCGCCACCGGGCCGGCCCTTAAATTTTAACCTTTAATAATTACGATTATAAGTGTGGGAAAGATATAGTGTAATCTTTCTAGTAATTAATGAGTGGCAATTTTATTATAGAGGAAAGGAACATCGCCTGTTAGCCAAATGATAGCTTACCTTGTTATATGATTAGATTGGGAATCCCTGTGCATGATTGTAATGTTTACCAACAATTTGATAAATGTGCTCTGAAAAACTGTACTTATTTTTATCCAAAGCTTTTTACCAATTACGAAGTTAAACTAAGTTTGTAATGCTCCCTCTGACCCTCTGTTAGATGTTTCTTATTTAGACCCGTAGAATTTTTGTCTCCCTATATCTCATGCCACTTAGTTCATTCCATATGAAGGACCATGTTCAGTCTTGAAAAATTATAATTATAGAATGTTTGTTTTCTAATAGGATACAAAGTGATCTGAAGGCTTCCTAAAGATTGTTTTTCATTGCTAGAACAAAAATAAAAGAGCCTTGATCCATTAAGGTTTAGGGAGGTTCTTAAGTGGAAACTTCAGATCAGTAACGTTTAGATTCTGAAGTTAAGAAAGTGGTTAGACTCTTTGATGATCTGTTTTTGTACACATTGTTTAAGTTTATACTATCTTCTACCTTTCTGTCTTACTCTGTATAACATAGCTCAGTGGTTTCTAACTTTTTAACGGAAAAGTACTGCCATTTCACAGTTAGTTGACATTTTTGATGTCTGTTGAGAAATAAACAATGTAAAAACAATTTACAGATTTTTGAATAGTAGATGAAACTTTTTTCCCAAATGAATTTTTATATGGAACTCCAGTGCATAAGAAGTTAAAATGGTATTTTAATAGAACTTATTTTTTATAAGTTCAAAATTTTAACATTAATTTATAAAGCCAATCAATGAGAACAGTTAAGTCTTTTTAGATGAATTTAAATTTGAAAGGGGGTTTGTGGATGACACATGGTTATGTCAGTTTAGGTATCCAATTTATTTCTTTACTCTGTTTTGACTGCTTAGTCCTGAAAATCTGATTTGCAGATATGGACACTTTTTCTTGGAGTCTCCATGTCACCTTAGTTCTACTGATCAAGAGCTATAAAAGGGCATTACTAGTAAGGGAATTTCATGTGAAAATTATCATTGCTAATGGCCTTAATTGTTGTTACTTCATATCACAAATGCAAACCTCAAACTTAAGCACTAAAACTCTGGTACTGTTTTCATGTCAACACTTTGTTAACACACACACACACACACACACACACACACACACACACACACACACACACACACACANCCAGCCATCCCTATATAGGATCAGAACCCGTGGCCTTGGTGTTATCAGCACCACACTCTCCTGAGTGAGCCATGGGCTGGCCCTGAATTACATTTTATGGAGCTAATTGACTTTTAGGAATCAAACTTAGTAGCTTGTCTTGTTAGTAAAGCTGTCTGCCCAAATGAGTCAGATCATATGTAGATGTTAAATATTTTCTTTGTGCATGCACTACGGATGTGCAAAACCAAAGGGACTTTTATCTGCGTTGTATACTAGATGAAACTTCTGCATACTAGTTGAAACTGTCAGCTATTTTGGTATGTATTATAGGCTATATTTTAATTATTTCTTAAGTCAGTAATTCAGATTTGTCCTTTGTATATAGCAGTGTGGCAATTACATTTTTGGCAATACTGTTTTGCACTTGTTTGACTATGAGCAATTCACATAACTTTTGTCTGTTTCTCTATCTGTAAGATGAAGATATAAGTAGTACTTATTTCTTAGGGTTGTTGCATTAAATGAGTTAATACATGTCAAGCGTTGTTCCAGTCATTACGGCTACGTTCAGCCCAGTCCAACAATTTAGTGGTTTAAAATGACAGCATTTGTTTTGCTTATGAACCAGTGATCTGGGCATAGCTTAGCAGGGTCAGCTCATTTCTGCTCCACTTGGTATCATCTTGTGGAGTAGCTTAAAGGCTGGGGACTGGAATCTTCAGAAAGTTAACTGACTCCTGTTATGCATCTGTCACATGTCTGTTGCCTGGGCTGGGAAGACGCAAATAGCCAGTGCTGAAACAGCTGGGACTTCTCAGGCTTCTCTCTCTAGCTCTGTGTATGTTCTTCACAGTATCTCTTCAACATGGTGGCTTCAAGGGAGCCACATTTCTTACGTGTTAGTTCAGGCCTCCCAAGCTGTGTGTTCCAAGAGAGTGCCAGGCTGAAACTGCATTTCCTTTTATGACTTAGCCTTGGAGGTCTGGCAGTATCACTTCTGCGGTAGTCTCAGGCCTGCTCAGATTCAAGGAAAGGTAGCATAGATCCCACCTGTTAATGCCACATTGAAAGAAGAGAGGGATGGGATCTTACAAAACTGGCCATCTTTTGAATATACACTCTGACACAAGCGCATAGAACAATGCAGGACATATAGCAGACACTCAGTAAGTGTTAAATGTTACTGTAAGGAGCGGGAAGTCAGATATAGAGTGCCTTACTTTTGTGATATAACTTTCAATATAGTAAGTTACATAATCCCCTTTTTTTCTTAAGAGAAAGTCAACATTTAAAAGGCAGGCTGTTCATGGTTTTTTCGAAGTTCCTGTTTGTTTCAGCTTGTTCAGTTTTAGCTTATAATTTCTTTATCAAGCCTAGAATAAGTAGCAGGGCACATAATTATAGTTGAGTTCAACAAATGGAGGTGAAGAATGGTATGGATAACTCAAGTAAAGAGTTTTTACTCTTAGAGTTGTATAATATTAGGTATACAACTTCAGACTTTCCAAGATATGGGGGATTCTTAAATGCTTTGCACTGTTTTAAATTTTTTTTTTTTCCTTTTTGTCTTTTTTTCGTGTCCGGCAACGGATCGCAACCCTCAGTGTCGCGCCCGTACCGGACCGGGACCAGCAACGGGATCGCAACCCTCCGTGTTGCGCCCGCACCTCGCTCAGCCAGTGAGCGGGAACCGGTTGTATGTGGGATCCGAACCCTCGGCGGGAGCGCCGCTGCGCTCCCAAGTGGCGCACTGTAGCAGTGCGCCACCGGGCCGGCCCTTAAATTTTAACCTTTAATAATTACGATTATAAGTGTGGGAAAGATATAGTGTAATCTTTCTAGTAATTAATGAGTGGCAATTTTATTATAGAGGAAAGGAACATCGCCTGTTAGCCAAATGATAGCTTACCTTGTTATATGATTAGATTGGGAATCCCTGTGCATGATTGTAATGTTTACCAACAATTTGATAAATGTGCTCTGAAAAACTGTACTTATTTTTATCCAAAGCTTTTTACCAATTACGAAGTTAAACTAAGTTGCAACCCTCGGTGTTGCGCCCGCACCTCGCTCAGCCAGTGAGCGGGAACCGGTTGTATGTGGGATCCGAACCCTCGGTGGGAGCGCCGCTGCGCTCCCAAGTGGCGCACTGTAGCAGTGCGCCACCGGGCCGGCCCTTAAATTTTAACCTTTAATAATTACGATTATAAGTGTGGGAAAGATATAGTGTAATCTTTCTAGTAATTAATGAGTGGCAATTTTATTATAGAGGAAAGGAACATCGCCTGTTAGCCAAATGATAGCTTACCTTGTTATATGATTAGATTGGGAATCCCTGTGCATGATTGTAATGTTTACCAACAATTTGATAAATGTGCTCTGAAAAACTGTACTTATTTTTATCCAAAGCTTTTTACCAATTACGAAGTTAAACTAAGTTTGTAATGCTCCCTCTGACCCTCTGTTAGATGTTTCTTATTTAGACCCGTAGAATTTTTGTCTCCCTATATCTCATGCCACTTAGTTCATTCCATATGAAGGACCATGTTCAGTCTTGAAAAATTATAATTATAGAATGTTTGTTTTCTAATAGGATACAAAGTGATCTGAAGGCTTCCTAAAGATTGTTTTTCATTGCTAGAACAAAAATAAAAGAGCCTTGATCCATTAAGGTTTAGGGAGGTTCTTAAGTGGAAACTTCAGATCAGTAACGTTTAGATTCTGAAGTTAAGAAAGTGGTTAGACTCTTTGATGATCTGTTTTTGTACACATTGTTTAAGTTTATACTATCTTCTACCTTTCTGTCTTACTCTGTATAACATAGCTCAGTGGTTTCTAACTTTTTAACGGAAAAGTACTGCCATTTCACAGTTAGTTGACATTTTTGATGTCTGTTGAGAAATAAACAATGTAAAAACAATTTACAGATTTTTGAATAGTAGATGAAACTTTTTTCCCAAATGAATTTTTATATGGAACTCCAGTGCATAAGAAGTTAAAATGGTATTTTAATAGAACTTATTTTTTATAAGTTCAAAATTTTAACATTAATTTATAAAGCCAATCAATGAGAACAGTTAAGTCTTTTTAGATGAATTTAAATTTGAAAGGGGGTTTGTGGATGACACATGGTTATGTCAGTTTAGGTATCCAATTTATTTCTTTACTCTGTTTTGACTGCTTAGTCCTGAAAATCTGATTTGCAGATATGGACACTTTTTCTTGGAGTCTCCATGTCACCTTAGTTCTACTGATCAAGAGCTATAAAAGGGCATTACTAGTAAGGGAATTTCATGTGAAAATTATCATTGCTAATGGCCTTAATTGTTGTTACTTCATATCACAAATGCAAACCTCAAACTTAAGCACTAAAACTCTGGTACTGTTTTCATGTCAACACTTGTGAAAATTATCATTGCTAATGGCCTTAATTGTTGTTACTTCATATCACAAATGCAAACCTCGAACTTAAGCACTAAAACTCTGGTACTGTTTTCATGTCAACACTTTGTTAACACACACACACACGCGTGCCTAGTCCTGTAGGAGAGGGGAGCAAGCAACAAGTAACTGGGTCTTTTTGGAAGGCATTTAATGGGTTATGGCATAAGGTATGTGACTTGTGGGCATGATTTTGTGTGAATGGACATGTGAAGGCTTAAATTAGGGTGGAGCAAACAGTGCAGAGCTGCAACCTTCCTAATAAATTATACTTGATTTCAGATTTTACACCCTTATTCCCTTCAGGTCCCTGTCCTCAACTCTCCTTTAAAGTTAGACATTTCAGTATTTCTTATTCATTTTTCATTTTCAAATTAAAAAAAATAGAAGAGTGGCACTGTTTTACATTTAATATCTTTAATGTCTGGCTTAACGGAGGGCAGCTGGATTCTCATATCTTCTACAGTTGGTCAGTTGCAATTAATATTTTTGGTTGGACTATGTGAAGAAAATCTGGCCTCACACATATTTGGTTGAAAAGTTTATTTCAGTACCCTTTTTAGATAATTGTGTGGCTATTTGATAATACGCCAACACTTGGTAAGTGTTAGTTTCTTATTAGTGGTGTGTAATCTGAAACAATATCAGTGAACTTTTCTCAGTTACGTTAAGACCATGGTCTTGTCATTCTCTGTCACGATAACATAAGTATCCATATATATATTGCTTCCTCTGTTTGTATACTTTGTTATTTAGCAAGCTGATCTTTATAATCTCAGTATTGGCAACCCTGTTAGCCACGGTCAAGTCCACCAAGCAGATGTTAACCTGGAAGCAATTTGAGTTCTCCAACATGGGGCTGTTACTGGATGTATGTGTGAGTTGGCCTTTGAATTCCAAAGGAAACCACTTCATAAAATTAACTGAGTGAATAATTTTAATATACGTATGGTCCTAGAAATATTATAAGATCAGGTGGATTGTCTCTAGGTCTGGTCATCTTGTTATGTAAACTTACAGGAAGAAGGACACTGCTTTCTGTTAAGTCACAATCAGAAATTACCTGGGCCGAGCCCATGGCACACTCCGGAGAGTGCAGCGCTGCGGGTTCAGATCCTATATAGGGATGGCCGGTGCGCTCACTGGCTGAGCGCGGTGCGGCCGGTCTCAAAAAGGACAAACAAACAAACAAAAACCAAAGGGAAAAAAAAAATTACCTGTAATTTGTCTCCTATGCCCCCCACAACCCCTTGCATCAGGACATTTTTTTTTTTTTTTTAAAGATGACCAGTAAGGGGATCTTAACCCTTGACTTGGCGTTGTCAGCACCGCACTCTCTGAAGTGAGTGAACTGGCCATCCCTATATGGGATCCAAACCTGCAGCCTTGGTGTTACCAACACCAAACTCTCTCAAGTGAGCAACGGGCTGGCCCTGCATCAGGACATTTCCCTTCATCATTCTTAAGAATGGAGAGAACAGTTGATTACAGCATGGGTCTGGGGTTGAAAGGGAACCTGGAGGCTTAGTATTGGATACTTCCTAGAAGTTGGAGGGGCCTAAGAGGGGCAGTGAAGCAGGAATTCAGTTGGCCCTGCTAGGCTGTGGGGGAGGCTCTGTGGGGATTCTAAAAATGTGTGGGGTGTCTTGAGTGTTCCAGGGTATGGGACCTACCCCTCACCTTCTCTGCCATTGTATTTGTAGCTTAGTCCCCAGTGGCAGACAAAGTTTATGCTCTTAACAATTACATTCTTACATTATGCTGTCTTTTTATGAGGAGCTATATCCACATGAAGTACTGTTTCAAGTGTATGATATCAAACATTGACTGACCAGTGCTTAGGGTTCACAGTACTTGGACTTTTTTGTAAGGTTTCCCTTCTGTGGTAAAGGTGATAAGCTAAAGTAGGTTAAGCACTATGTAGACAGATTCTATGTTGATAGTTGGATGTCTCAAAAGTATACGAGTCTCTCTTGACCTTACTTTACTTTGCTCAGTTTTAAAAAAATTGATTTTTGGTTTTTCAACTAATTTTGGGCTTTTTAATAAAAGCAGTGTGGATGTGTGGTTAAAATGGTGTAAAAGAGTACATACTCTTAAAATATAAGTTTCTCTTCTACTCTTGTCTTCCTACCCCTCCCTGCAAATATCTACTGTGTTTTGTGTGTTCTTCCAAAGAGATTATGTGTTTAGAGGCTAGCGGTATCTATATCTGTCTCCTTCCCCAGTTTAAGTATGCACATTGGAACATTACTACTCTGCACTTGTGTGTGTGTGTGTGTGTGTGTGTGTGTGTGTGTTTTACTTAACTATAC
Organism: Galeopterus variegatus; assembly: GCF_000696425.1. Classification (NCBI taxonomy): domain Eukaryota; kingdom Metazoa; phylum Chordata; class Mammalia; order Dermoptera; family Cynocephalidae; genus Galeopterus; species Galeopterus variegatus. Next base: position 547,362 of record NW_007726539.1, read on the forward strand.
CTTGGAGATTGTACCACAATAGTTCATTGAGGTTTATCACTTTTCATGAGATTGTTTATAAGTTGGGTATGTTATTAGTATTTGCAGTTAAATTAGTACAGTTTATGTAAGTATGTGCTTTATGGTTGAATATTTAAAAATATATAAAGCAAGTGATAAGGAAAATAGGCAACCATTTCAGGATTAAGGGCCTCACAAAACTTGAAATTTCTAAGACTTAAATAAAATTTTTATTTCGGTATAGAAAATCCACCATACTAGTATAGTAGTTTAGTCTTGCAACAACAAAGAGGATATGAATATTCAGATATTCAAGAACTGATTCACATTTGAGGGTTTTAGAATGAACCTTTAGAAATTTAGAATCCCGGGCGGGCCAGTGGCTCACTCGAGAGAGTGCAGTGCTGATAATACCAAGGCCACGGGTTCGGATCCCATATAGGGATGGCCAGTTAGCTCACTGGGTGAGCGTGGTGCTGAAAACACCAAGTCAAGGGTTAACATCCCCTTACCGGTCATCTTTTAAAAAAAAAAAAAAGAAATTTAGAATTTGTATTGACTGGTAGATAGTTAGCTAGATGAAATTAAATACTGGAATATTCTTGAAAGGGAAATCTGAGATATTTTTCCTATCTGAAGCATCCTACATTTTTGCTAACTTTAAACAGTGGGTGCATTTGATGTTACACACAAATCACCATAAAGCTTGCTTAGTAAGTTAACAAAATCCATGTTAATTTTTTTAAGTGTGAGTGAATACAGTTGTATTGGTATATAGGTGAATGCTTTTATTTTTAGAAGGTATGTGCTGAAATAATTGGGATTGAATTGTCCTGTCTGAAACTTTCAAATGGTTTAGAAAAACAGATTACATATAGCAAATAGGGCAAAATGTTAATTGAATTCAGATTTAGATATAGTGTCTTCAAAATCTTCCAAAATAAAAACTTGGTGGAAGGAAAGCATACCCCTTAAAAGTTAATACCTGTTTCTCAGTTTAACTGCTGATATTTCTTAAATTGCAAGCAGATATATAGCTTTTGATGGATTTACAGTACATTGTTGCTGTTGATCCTTCTGTGACTGAAGCTATTTGGGATGATATTGAAAGATACTGAAAAGAGAAAATAAAAGTAAATTGCTTTTAAAACGAGTGTAAAGGTGTGGTATATTTTATTAAGATGTGAAAATTTGAATGTTTTCAACACTACTATGTACTTTTTTCCTAGTAAGTAAAATAATTATTTAATACGTTGTTTAGTAAATGAAAAGTAAGTGGGATTGACTGGCATTTTCAGTGTTTTTAGTAGTTAGAGATTAGTTAAATTTGAATGTTTTCAACACTACTATGTACTTTTTTCCTAGTAAGTAAAATAATTATTTAATGCGTTGTTTAGTAAATGAAAAGTAAGTGGGATTGACTGGCATTTTCAGTGTTTTTAGTAGTTAGAGATTAGTTAAAAAAAAAATTGAGGGCCAGGAGAAGACGTTTTATTTGGATTTTGGTAAAATCAAAGAGTTATTGTGTCTCTCTTTTGCTTCTTATTGCAAAGTTTCCCAACCTCTTTGACATGGAAAGAGGTAGGATGTGGCAGCAGTTATATTCTCAGAATAGTGAACAGAAGAAAAGATTTCAGGTCAAGTGATTTGCAGAACTGTAAAGATGATGCTTTGATTCTGAACTATTTACAACTTGGAACTATTACTTTCTCATGCTTCTTAGAACTATGGAAGGGTTGAGATGTGATAAGCTGTGTGTGTGTGTGTTGTGTGTGTTGTTTTCTGTAGGGTATAGTATTGTGGAGTTCATGTCTGGTAAAAGTTGCTTAAATTATCGCATATCTGGTTTTGAGGTTCTGTTGTGTTTCTGCCTTGATTTGCACTTTATTGCCAACTGAATAATTTCAAAGCATTGTTGTTTTCTAATGGAGAATATGGTGTGTTTTTATGCTTTGTTCATACGGAGCAGTAGTATGTCAGTGGTAATCTTAATTAAATATTTATAAGATCATATTCATGCTAGTGAATTTCTAGAAATAACACAGCCTTTTTTCTTCTTTTGTAGCATAAGCAGTACTATAATGGATGTAGACAGCACAATTTCCAGTGGGCGTTCAACTCCAGCAATGATGAATGGACAAGGAAGCACTACTTCTTCAAGCAAAAATATTGCCTATAATTGTTGTTGGGACCAGTGCCAGGCTTGCTTCAACTCTAGCCCAGATCTGGCAGATCACATCCGTTCCATACATGTAGATGGTCAGCGAGGAGGGGTTGGTTTTGTCATTTCTTTTTTCATTCCCTGTGTTCATTAGTTTTATTAATTTATAATTGCTAGTTAATCTTCCTTTCTGGAAGTAATTTGGGGTTTTTTTTCTCATAGGCTTTATCTTTTTAAGTGATTTTTTTCTTTTAATACTTGATAGAATCAAATAAAAATAGAGTATATTTTGTGTTGGATTTTAGCTTGCTCTTAGATATGTTATTTTGAAGAAATTAGACTTTCTAAAATATAGTGGAGATATGAGTGAATACAGTATATTCCAAGGATCTAATGTCTGGAGTTGAGAACATTTAGGAATTGGCACTGTCCTGGATTTCCCTTGTTAGAGGGTTCTAAATTATCCCTGATGCTAAAATTAATTAGAGAGACTATTGTACCAGGATTAGTATATGTACATCTGTTAAATGACAACCTGAACTCATTACTTGTGAGTGAGAATTGAGCATTTTTCCTGGGTCTTGTCAGAGCTGATTTAGATAGAAAGTTCTGATTAGTTGGTATTGACTTATACCTTTTCATGAATATATTTAATTGTGTCAGTTCATGTAACTTTTATTGTGCAGTGAATAAAGAGCTAAGCAAATTTTGTGAGTTAAAGTGTAATGGACCAAAATAGTAATTTATAATTTTTTTTTCAACTTTACCTTTCTTGTCTTGTACAGTTGCTACACTTAGTATATTTTCCAAAAAATGTCACAGACAATTTATTAGGCCATGCATCTTCTATTAGCTTGCCATCACTGTTGAGGTACACTGATACTAAAGTGGTTAAAATCATCATGGTTAGGGGCTGGCTGATTAGCTCACTTGGTTAGAGCATGGTGCTGATAACACCAAGCACCAGCGTCAAGGATTTGGATCTCTGTACCAGCCAGCCATACCCCCACCAAAAAAAAAAAATCATGGTTTAAATGAGTGGGTAACTTTTTTCAAGGTTGTATTGATATTTAGATTACAGCATTGGTCTTTTCTTTTTCCCAAACATGCAACCATGTAAGCATCCCTAACATTTTAACCAGTTGTGTCCCATTTGGAATTTCTTTTAAAATATCCTTGCCACAATATGTATGTCAGCAATCTTTTGATTACTCAAACTTGATAAGTAAACATTTGTCTTCTTATTAGATTTTGTATGTATGGTGTCTGAGTAACACATAAAATGTTATACTTCCACATGGTCCATTTATGAGGTGTGTCCATCATGTTTTTTTTTTTCCCCCACTGTAATACCCAGCTCAGTGGTTAGGCTACTTTGGTAGCTCAGTCTTCCTCCTACCAATATGTCAGATATTTAATGTAAACTATCTTACCAAGTTGGTTTTCTGGCTGTTACGCATCTGCTTTTTGTGATCCAGTGCTTGATGCCACATGGTATATACCACTTTTGAGCTATGGCATGATGCTTTTCTGTCACTTGACTTAGCAACTATGTATAGGATCACAAGCTGTGTAGACCACTGGGCTTTTCTTAGTAGGTGTGGGAAAATTTTACATTTCTGTCTTGTATCTCTTGTATCCGACAAGTTGAGTTGGCACACAGCCTTATGAGAATGTTTTCAGTCCTTTACAGATGTGTAGGAGAAAATGCAGTTACAGACTGAATTTTCTGAATTACACATATCATGTAATCACTGCAACTATATGTACCTTATTGACATTACAGAGCTAGACAATGAAATCTTGGTATTTCTACCATAAGTATAATCTTGCTGAATTGAAAATCCCCTCATCACTGCAACTATATGTACCTTATTGACATTACAGAGCTAGACAATGAAATCTTGGTATTTCTTTGTCTTGCTGAATTGAAAATCCCCTCATATCATTTCTTGAACCCTTATTCATAATACTACTTTGTTGCAAGAAACTAAGATTCTCTAGCTAATTTCCAGAGTAATGCTGTATTGATCAAAGAAAGGAGTCTTGATCTTTGAAGGATATTTGCTAAACTGTAAATTTGCATTTACATTTACAGTTTAGCAAATATAAAGGATAAAAGAAATGTAGAAAATGCATCCTAGGTTTTTCTGAAATGCATATGAAATGCATACCAGTCATTGGTATATAGACTACATTTTCTGAATGGTAAAGCATGAATGAGAATTGAAAACTTGGCACTACTATAAATGATAAGAAAAATGTTGATCTGATTTTGTGATTTGAGGTTGGATTTTTGTGTTTTGAGAAGTTGTTGGTTGGAACATTGGAATTTTTTTTTGTTTTTGAAGTGGCTCTTTTTTTGGGGTGGCGGGGTGGCTGGCTGGTATGGGATCAACCCTGGATCTCAGTGTTATCAGCACCACTCTAACCAACTGAGCTAACCAGCCAACCCAAAATGGTCTCTCTCTCTCGGTTTTTTTTGTTTTTTTTTTTTAAAATAAAAACCATTTCTTAGAATGCAGTTCATTGGCATTAAATATATTCACATCGCTGTGCAACCATCACCACTATCCATCTCCAGAACTTTTTCATCGTCATCCCAAATTGAAATCTGTACCCATTAAACAAACTCTCTCCTTCCATCATTCCTTGCTAACCACTCTTCTACTTTCTGTCTGTGAATATGACTATTCTAGGTCCCTCATATAAGTAGAAAACATCTGATTTTGATGGTCTAATTTTTTTTTTTTTAGATTTCTTATTTCTTCTTTCTATCCCAAGTGTTAAACTGTCATGGAACAGAAACAGATGAGGAAAAAATTGGTAACCCTAGAAGGTTTTATGTTAATATTGAAAGATGATAGTTTTACTGGTACAGTGAATTAGCAAGATCTAAGTACTATATTCCTGTTCTTTTTCTCATTCCATTCTAATCCTAACCCTGGGAAAAACAAACAAAGCCATCATCATACAATAGCTTAGATACTCTCTCCACCCCCGCCCTCCCAAACCCCTCTTAAGCTATTTATGTTGCCGTGTCCATGTGGACTTTTAATTATATTTAGAGCCTGAAGTCAAGTGGAGTTTAGGTTTTTCTGATGTTTTCATATGTCAAAGTGGGTGGATACTTGATTCTACATTAAAAATTAATCATTTGGGCCAGCCCAGTGGCGCACTGGAGAGTGCACTGCCTGGGAGTGTGGTGGCGCTCCCGCCGAGGGTTCGGATCCCATGTGGAGACCGGTTCCCTGAGCGCGGTGCGGGCGCAACACCGAAGGTTGTGATCCCGTTACCGGTCAGTAAAAAAGACAAAAAGGAAAAAAAAAATTAATCATTTGAACAAGTTATGAATATACCTTTTTCAAAAAAATCATGAGAGTACTTTCTACGATTTAAAAAATAAAAACAGGCAAAAAAATCAACTTTTCATGTTAAGTGTAGAATTGTGTTCTTGGGTCCATACCTCTGTGTATGACTTGGTTCCAAAAACTAGAGTCTGAGCTATTTTACTAATCAAATTTCAAATTCCATTGTTTTCTTAATATACACCTAAGTCTTGGTAAGTGGGAATCATAATCTTGTATGATTTCAGGGTTCAATATAAGATCCATTGGTGTTCTGTTCTTTCTGTCTTTACTGTTTCTCATGTTAAAAACAATTGCAAGAGGCTGACTGGTTAGTTTAGTTGGTTAGAGGTCAGTGTTATAACACCAAGGTCAAGGCTTCAGGTCCCTATACTGTCTAGCTGATTAAAAAAAAAAAAAAAAAATGCCGGAACAAAATCTCTTCAGGTGTCTTGGCTCAGGATTTATTTAGTGTGTGATTTTAAGAGTACTTTTGTATAAATTCTTTGGTATGTTTTTTGTTTGGGCAGAGGGAAGAGATTTTGGAGGAGGTGGGAGATGATAGGGTATTTGAAGACTTGAATGAGACCAGTCACCTTTATATGTTTTATAAAATGGCATTTATAGACTAAATTTGTAGATTCAGTTGGAGTGCTGCTAGTAGGTGAAATCAGTTTTAGGAGGTCATTTTGAGTTTTTCATTAAAAAATTTTTTTTCATTGAAACAAAATTGCTTATACATATTTGTGGGGTACAGAGTTCACTATCAATACTTGTGTACAATATGTGATGATCAAATCAGGATAATTATCATATTTATCATTACAAAACATAGTCATTCTTTGTGTCCATTAACCAATTCATTTTGAATTTTGATTGCCAGTCTGGTATGTCCTAAACACAATATGAGATTGGCCATAGCTTTTGTAATAAATGGGAAATATTTTACTCTTATGATTTGAATGTTTTATTTTTGTCCCTGTTTTGTTAAATATCTTTCAAGAGAGGAAATTGAAAATGTTAATACATTTAATATGGCTAAAAATAATAGGATAAAAAGTTATATTGGTGAAACATATTCCTTCCCAATTTGGATTGAATCTGAATTCTATGGTGTTTAATTTTCAGTGTTAATTTTTACAATGGGGGAGTTTCTAAAAATAGAATATAAAGATTTTTTTACAACATATTCCTTCCCAATTTGGATTGAATCTGAATTCTATGGTGTTTAATTTTCAGTGTTAACTTTTACAATGGGGGAGTTTCTAAAAATAGAGTATAAAGATTTTTTTATATATTGTACATCAAAAAAGTCTCAGGTTTGAATAAAACCCTTTCGTCAGATTTTGGACTACTGTTTTCAAAGGGTCTTCCTAATATAAGTTAGGAAAGGAAATTTACCTTTTGAACAGTTTTCGTGAATCGTTCATGTGGAATTTTAGTGCCAGTTTTGTATATCAAAATTATCTTTGTGGAAGTGTAGTGCTTTTTGTCTCCCCAGAATTATTTCTAAAATATTTCACTAAAATGTAGCTAAACTCGTCTCTTTACGCTTATTTCATTTTCTATAAAATTCACAAGGTTGAAGGTTTTGATTTTTCTTTGAATCTGAAGGTGTCGCCTTAATAGTGTTACTAGGCATTATTCCATCTAGAGTCTAGACCATACCTACTCACTAATTAAGGCTGTTTCTGATGTAATTAAAGGGTCTGCCATTACCTTCGTAGTCCTGTTTGCTCATAGGAAAAAAAACATTAGAAGTCAGAGATTGTTGTTTCTCCCATATGTAGTGGTTGGGTAATGTTAGGAAGAGGCAGTATTTATCTGGAAGGAACTAAATCCTTTTCTTTGATTTTAGAGTAATTTAGAGCAGTGATCACTTAAGAGTTATATCAACAGAATTCTTTACTGTTAAAAAATTGTTTAAAAATGTTAATTTTGTTTCTAAATACTTGCTTTAAGGCATTTCTGTTTATGTGGTATTACTTGTGAGAATTTTAAATCAACCTGATTCCTGTTTTAATAAACAGGAATTTACTTGTATCGAAAATTTAAGACTCTTGAGTCTAGTAGACTTGAGTTAGGAAATAGATAGCACTGATTATTTGCATGTGATTATCAAACTATTGAATTAATTTCTTTAGCATTCAAATATAGCTTTTTAATTTTTTTCTTTTCCTAGATTTATTTTTAAAAGTAACTTTTAACTCTGGGAACCTCAGGCATCAGTTTATAAACATGTGCTAGGGGCAGGAATTTTAAGTATGAAGGAGGAAGTGTTATGACTTCCTGTATCTGTTTAACTAAAACTAGCAAATCTGTTGTGGAATCAGGATATGCAGTAACATTCTCTAAACAGTCATGCCAAATGGCAGTGTGGTATCGCCTTTGACATAATGATTCTTTCAAAGGTAATGATTGCATTAGATTCGTGCTTTTCTTACTGATGTTGGGGGCAGTTTTCAATGTTCAGGTTGATGGAAATATCATCAGTTTAGGAAATTGATATCTCACTTTTAGGAAGATGATAAAGATAAGATAGTCTTGTTACTTTCTAAATCTAGTCATACTCAGTTGCCTGATCCTAAGAATGTGGATCTAGTATTATGATGTAGAATCTCATGCCGATTGTTTTTTTACCACTATATTAATTTAACGTTTTGTATTAAATTTTGCTTTATAGTCAAGATAGTTGGAAATAATTCTTAATGAACAGAATAATACAAGCTTAGTGTTAGTATGCATGTGAGAATAGGAATTGGTGAGTAGTAAAATTATAATTTGATGATTTAATTTTTATTCTTTGAAGTTGAGAATATTAGTATCTACTAATTAATGTTTATTGATCATTTTTGTTTGTTTTTATTGTTTATGTCTTTGTATTTTCCTGATATTTAAAATTAGTAGATGCTTCTTTCTTCATGCAGTCAATACAGAAATGTGAATAATGGCTCACAGTTCCATTTCTAAGGGATATTTTGTTAATATTTTATTTATTTATTTATTATTATGATTTTTTTTTTCCTTTTTTGTCTTTTTTACTGACCGGTAACGGGATCGCAACCCTTGGTGTTGTGCCCGCACCGCGCTCAACCAGTGAGCGGGAACCAGTCTCCACATGGGATCCGAACCCTCGGCGGGAGCGCCGCCGCGCTCCCAAGCAGCGCACTCTCCAGTGCGCCACCGGGCCGGCCCTTATTTATTTTTAATTTTAATTTTTTATTCCTTTTTTGTTCATATTTTATATATTTCTTCTGAATGGCACTTAGTGATTAGTGTGTCAGTTCCTTATTGAGGGAGTGGACAGCAGCATTAGGGAGAAGGGTTAAAACTGCTTTATACCTGGAAATTCAGAAAGTTTAACTGTATTACATATTTCTCAGCCAGTGAGCGGGAACTGGTCTCCACATGGGATCCGAACCCTCGGCGGGAGCGCCGCCGCGCTCCCAAGCAGCGCACTCTCCAGTGCGCCACCGGGCCGGCCCTTATTTATTTTTAATTTTAATTTTTTATTCCTTTTTTGTTCATATTTTATATATTTCTTCTGAATGGCACTTAGTGATTAGTGTGTCAGTTCCTTATTGAGGGAGTGGACAGCAGCATTAAGGGAGAAGGGTTAAAACTGCTTTATACCTGGAAATTCAGAAAGTTTAACTGTATTACATATTTTAATTGGCCCATATATTAAATGGCTCTGTTTGTCAATTGAAGACTTGCACCATGTTTATTGAACTTACAAGAAAAACTCTTTGTTGAGATAGTGATGAAAATTATTATTGGCTCTTCTTTTAACAGGTATTTGTTTGTTTATGGAAAGGTTGCAAAGTATATAACACTCCATCAACCAGTCAAAGTTGGTTACAGAGGCATATGCTGACACACAGTGGAGATAAACCTTTCAAGGTAAGTATGTATGTATGTGGGGGTTTTTTTGTTTGTTTTTTTTTGTTTTAATTTCAACTTATGTTGACATGTTTCTTAATGGGCATACTTTTGCCCTTCTAAAATTTTTTAAAAGAACCATTTGTTTGGGCCGGTCCATGGCTCACTCGGGAGAGTGTGGTGCTGATAACACCAAGGCCATGGGTTCGGATCCAATATAGGGATGGCTGGTTAGCTCACTGGGTGAGCATGGTGTTGACAATACCAAGTTAAGGGTTAAGATCCCCTTACCGGTCATCTTTAAAAAAAGAAAAGGAACCATCTGTTTTAACATTTCTATAGATGCATGGAATTTCAAAAGTAGATGGAGATAAAGATAATTTAATTCAGATTTTTTTCAATTTGAAGAACAGAAAAAAAGTTACTGTTAAGTTAGGATCTTGAAAATAGCTAGTGGACAGACGAAAAACTTGAATCATTTGGCTATTGTTAATACCTGGTGGTCTCACCGTCAAAGATGCTAGCGTTTTTATTAGAAAATAATGTTGACTGCTATATGAAATAAATAAATTGTAGAACATCAGGGATTTGATTTCCTTTCAGTTTTGAGGTCACACTACTGAGCTTAGTTGTAAGTCACTTTGTCAAATAGATGTATTATGGGAAATCTTTATAAAGACCAAGTTTCTATAACAATCACTTTTCCATTTATCTTTATTAAAAATTAAAATAT
>NW_007726539.1:558043-564050 GCF_000696425.1 Galeopterus variegatus
GGATCGCAACCCTCAGTGTTGCGCCCGTACCGGACCGGGACCGGCAACGGGATTGCAACCCTCGGTGCTGCGCCCGCCCCTCGCTCAGCCAGTGAGCGGGGACCAGTCTGTATGTGGGATCTGAACCCTCGGCGGGAGCGCCGCCACACTCCCAAGCGGCGCACTGTAGCAGTGCGCCACCGGGCCGGCCAAATTTGCTTTTCTTTCATTCTAAGTGAATGAAAGAAACATTTCATATGTTTAATGATTTGGCTTTTTTTTTCTTTATTCTTTATTCTTTTTTTTTTTTTTTGGTGGCTGTCAGTATGGGGATCTGAGCTCTTGACCTTGATGTTGTAACACTGTGTTCTAACCAACTTAGTTAACTTTCTTAACTTCCTGTCTGATGTGTAGCTGGTAATACTAGTTACCTCACAGAGTTATTTTACAGTATGTGCCCAATAAGAGGTTATCGTTAAAGTAAAAGGATCATTTACAATTTCCTCTGTGTGTGTGTGTGTGTGTGTGTGTGTGTATCTTAAGGCAGCCATTCTACTGCTAGTTGATTATGACATTCATATTAATTTTAGAGCTTTAGTACAATGGATTTTTCCTCAAATTCTCTTTTTAGAAGCTGTAGAAGATTTCCATTGGAGAGGGGAAGGAAATTGTCTTTAAAAGAAAAAACTTAAGGGATATGATTTAGTGAGGTATTGTCCTGTAAGTCGTGGGAATCACTTAAATCAAGAAAACATTTATTGATGTCTAAAGTACATGGCACTCTGCTAGGCATTATGGAAGCAAAGTGAATAGGAAAAAGCAGGTCTCTACCCTTAAGTAAATTTACATTCTTTAGATTTATACAGATCTAAATATTTTTTTTTCTTCTAAATTAGTGAAATGTTTTAAGTTCTTTAATAGTGACCTATGACTGTGAAAGTTTTTCTGGAAACATGGATTAAGGATTAATTCAATTAACTATAATAGGGCTGGGAAAGAGTGATAGAAATTGAGTGGAAGTTGACTGTAGAGAGAGGAGGTAATTAGGTGCTGTTTAAGGTGTTTAATTTTTTAAAGGTCTGTGGTATAATGTATAGGAAAGTGTCCACAACTTAATGGTTTGTTTCATATGTTTGTACGCACCTGTGTAACCACCAGCCTGAGGATCGCAACCCTCGGCGTTGCCCCCGCGCCTCGCCCAGCCAGTGAGCGGGAACCGGTCTGTATGTGGGATCCGAACCCTCGGTGGGAGCGCCTCCGCGCCTCCCAAGCGGCGCACCAGCGCAGTGCGCCACCGGGCCGGCCCTACACACTATTTTTTTTCTTTAATTTTTAAACTCCCCATCTCCTATTCCAGAACACTATTATTAATAGTCTGGTGAATATTACTACAGTTTTTTTTACTGCAGATTCTGAATAATGAAAAATTATATACAACCTAAACTCCAATATTAGGCGAAAAGGATATTATGACACATTAAGAATTTGTTCTGTTTATGCTATAATGTTAAACCAAACAGGCTAAAAAATTATATCTATATTTATAAAATAAGGTTAGCATACAAAAAAAACTTAAAGGAAATATACTAAAATATTACTGATGTTTACATCTAGATTGTGGAGGTACGGATGGCTTGTTTTCCTCTTCTTATTTCTCTATATTGTATGTCTTCCACAGTGGGTACATATCATTTTTATAAATATAAATTTTTTTTTGGTGGCTGGCCAGTATGGGGATCTGAACCCATGGCCCTGGAGTTATAAGGCTGTGCTCTTAACCAATTGACCTAACCGGCCAGCCCTCTATTAATATAAAAAATTTTTATCTGCAACAAAAATGCTTCTCCAAGCATTATTTATAACAAAAAAATAATGCAAAACAATCTAAATGTCTAACAAGAGGGTAACAACAAATGAGCACAAATGAGCACACAGTCGAATAATATGAGGCTAATTTAAATTTAAGGATATGTGTGTATTCAACTTATATATGTATACATAAGAATTTGATATTATATCATAACTATTTCCCATATTAAGAGAAAAACAGGCTATAAAATTAAAATACTAGAATAAATATAGTGTGATGATTATAACTTTTGTCAATCCTACATAGAAAAGGCAACTTTTTGTAGACTTTCACAAAAAGAACACATTATAATTTTAAACTTTCTCCTATTATTAAAAATAAAATACAAAATTTACTATACATTCTGTTATTGGGGTGACAATACCTTATTAGGACCTTTTTTAAGCTCTTTTACTTTTTCTTCTTTTTTTTTTTTTGTCCTTTTTGAGACCTGCCGCACCGTGCTCAGCCAGTGAACGCTGTGAGCGCACCGGTCATCCCTATATAGGATCCGAACCCGCCGTGGGAGCGCTGCTGCACTCCCAGCGCCGCACTCTCCCGAGTGCGCCATGGGCTCGGCCCCTTTTCCCTTTTCTAATGGAGTCTTTTGTCTTATGGTGATAAGGGGGATTATTTCAGGTATATTTAAGAAAAGTATAAATAAAATTTGTATACCATAAAATTCATCATTCTCAAGTGTATAGTTCAGTGGTTTTTAGTATTTCACAAGGTTGCACAGTCATTACCACCATCTAATTATAGAATGTATATGTGCTTTTGAGAAAGAAAAGCGGAATTAAAAAATAAAGTGGAGGCTGGCCCGGTGGCGCACTGCTATAGTGCGCCGCTTGGGAAGTGCGGTGAGTGCGCCGCTTGGGAAGTGCGGTGGCGCTCCCGCCGAGGGTTCAGATCCCACATACAGACCGGCCGCTCACTGGCTGAGCGAGGGGCAGGAGCAACACCGAGGGTTGCGATCCCGTGGCCGGTCCCGGTCCCGGTCTGGTACGGGCGCAACACTGAGGGTTGCGATCCGTTGCCGGTCACGACAAAAGACAAAAAAAAAAAGTGGACTGTTTAGGAATAGCATGTAGTTTCATACATGTGTGATACTTTATGGTGACAATTTGAAAATATATTAAAAAAACAAATATTTCTGAATAATGAGCTTGGACTATCTAGAAATTAGATGTAAAAGTAGTTGGTTGCAAAAAGTTTGTCATGTTGACTGTTCTAGTATTTGTTGTATGATGAGCAAGGTAAAGTGGGGGTCAGAAGTAATCATGACAGCAAAGGCTTGAATGATGCTACTCAGTGCCTTGCACATTGCATATGCATTTTATTGATTTGCATATTTTACCTAAATTAATCCTTATAACAATTCTTTGCATTAATTATTGTTGTTGCCCTCATTCGCTACTCAGTGCCTTGCACATTGCATATGCATTTTATTGATTTGCATATTTTACCTAAATTATTCCTTATAACAATTCTTTGCATTAATTATTGTTGTTGCCCTCATTTTATAGATGAGGAAACTAAGGCAAGAAGAGGTTAAATGTTCTCTATGGTCATGGGCAGTGGCAGAGTCAGAATTTCAGAGGTGGTGTGAATCCAGCGTCTATGCTTAACCGCATTACTATGATATAGTCATTTGTCAAAACTAAGAAATCAATATTTCTACCTGGAATTTTTGTTTTCTTTTAGGTCATATGCTAATTTGCCATGAAACTGGTGCTTTTTGCTCTATCATCCAGTAGCTCTTTGTAGATCTTCATAGCACTTCTGGGAATATCATTATGAATAAGTCAGTCTTAGTATTGGTTTCATTTTAACAAATGTGGTTGGAAAAAAACAGCAATTCTGGTTCAAATTTTAAAGCAGCTACTTGACCACAATGGTAGCCAACATGTATAAGGTGTTCCAGTGGATTTGGGGATAGAACATTTAAGACAGTCAATTTCCAACAATCATTTTTTCCTAATGGTTGAAACAGGTTGCTTTTTCATCACAACACCATGTTTGGTGGCTTGAGTTCAACGGTCATAGTTATATGTATCAGTTAAAATATAAAGTGAATATTTGAACACTAATACCATATTTAGCATACTCGTGTCAAGAAGAATGAAGGTATTGAGGCCGTCTGAGGCAACAGCAGATTTGTCTCTTGTCTCACATTCTCTGGGATATACGCCTAATGAGTGGAATATTGGTTAGATAATAGTTAAACCTATTTTCTCTTTTAGGGGAGAAGAGCTTGTATTTAAGTGAAATGTGTGTGATTCCATTATATTTCTTTTTAATAAAAGCACTGTTTCTCTCATTCTAAATTATACTTTTGTTTTTTCTTTTTTAGATTTGTTTATGATTCTTGATTGATGAATGACCAAAGTCATAGATGAAACATTGTCTATTAGAATTTTCATTACTGATTTTCATTTCCAGAGCACTGAACCATTGCTGATTAAAATAAACTTTTGAAGTGTACTTTCTCTGTTCTAGATGTTACTAGGGCCTATTCTTTACAGTCTTGAAGGATCTTGGGACAAAATGATGTTATGAGCCTACTGAGCCCCTATATGGATAATCTTGGGGGAGTCATCACAAAATCCCTCTGAATTTAAATCATGGGCTTGGATCTGAACTGTTTTAGTCATCTCTGCCTTAATTGTAGCCAAGTAGCTATTCTAATATTTGAAATGTGGAGTTTTTAAAAAAATGTTCTTTTCTTAAAGAGTGATAGATATTTATCTATTCAGATAACTGCAAACACAAAAAGATGGGAGAAAGTGAACTTACTTACACATATTAAGACTCTGCTGTAGTCAGGTAGCTTTATAGTTGTTACCTTGTTTATTTCTGACAACAACGTTTGTTATTCTTATCCTCATTTTACCCATATGGAAATAAGGCTAAGAAAAGCTAAACAAGTTATTTACGTAACCCAGTTAAGTGGAAGAGGCTGGATGCAAATTATGTCAGCTTGACAGGAAAACTAGCTCTCTGTTTACCACACAAATTTGCTTACCCATTGTATTAGTCTATTTTTTTTTTTTTTTAATTAAAGATGACCGGTAAGGGGATCTTAACCCTTGGCTTGGTGTTGTCGGCACCACGCTCAGCCAGTGAGGGAACCGGCCATCCCCTATATAGGGATCCTAACCTGTGGCCTTGGTGTTATCAGCACCGCACTCTCCTGAGTCCATTTCTGTTGCTTGTAACAAAACACCAGAAACTGGGTGATTTATAAAGAAAATGAAATTTATTACTTACAGTTTCTGAGGCCGGGAAGTCCAAAGTCCAAGGAACATAGCTGGTGAAGGCCTTGGTGGTGGTGACAGCAATGGCAGGGTGTCACATTGCAAAATGGCAGAGTAGAGAGAGAGACTAACCTGCTCATTTACTTTCCTTTTAAACCCTTCCAAAACCTGGTCATTTTCTTTCCTTTAAAGCCCTCCAAACCCGGCTCATGACCACCGGTTTTAATACATTCACTATGGCAGTCTAATCACCTCTACAAGGACCCACCGTTCAGTTAAAATAATAGGATTTCCCATTCTCTTGACAGTCACAGTGGGGGCCAAGTTTCTAATACATAAAGCCTGGGGAACACAATTCAAGCTTCAGGGAGTTTTGGGGGGACATAATTCAATCCACTACACCTGTATTGCTTCATGAGGATTTCTGTGCATACTGTACACCTTTGGAATGTGATTATTTGTTATCCAGCAAAACGCAAAGAATTTTAGAAGACTTTGTTATTAATACAACAATCCTTTTCCCCATACCTTTTACACTCCTCTTTTCTCCTCTTATAGCCAAATACTTTTAATTCTCAAATCTGCTTCTTCTTGCTCTTATATGCCTGTGTCTTTATGAAGTTAGTACTCATTACATGTTAATTTTTGGCACTTCCTGTTGACTTTACATTTTGATAGTTGAACTCTTGCCTATTTTTATGTTTTCTACCCTTTTCTAACATTTTTGGTTACTCCTGAGGTTAATAAGCACCTTATTTAATTTGTTTAGTTTCTTTTTTTTTAATTAAAAATTTTTGTTTGTTTGTTTTATCATTACACAATGTAAACATGTTTTGTGGCTCTTTGCCAATTTCTCCCTAATCCCCCCCCCCCCCCCCCCCCCCCCCCCCCCCCCCCCCCCCTCCCCCCGCTCCCCCCCCCC
>NW_007726539.1:564096-567040 GCF_000696425.1 Galeopterus variegatus
CGGCCCCACCTTTGGTGGCCTCGGTTCTGTTCTCTCCTTTTGAAAATTCAGGGAATTATTGTGATTGTTGTATCTTTCTTTCTTTTTTCCTTTTTCTAGGATATGCGGTTTAAATGCGGAATTTTTAAACAGATTTGTTGAATAAACCAATACTAAACTGGGAATCCAGTGGCAGAGATAGTCTGCCTTACTTTTGCAGACAGTTCCTGACTTAAGATGGTTTGATTTATGATTTTTTGACTTGACTTTATGATGGTGCGGAAGCAGTATGCATGTGGTAGAAACTGTGCTTTGAGTACCCATACAGCCATTCTGTTTTCATTCTGCACAGTGTTCAATAAATTAAAGAGATGGTTAACACTTTTTATTATAAAATAGGCTTTATGTTAGGTGATTTTGCCCAACTAGCTAGTGTATGAGTGTTCTGATCACATTTAAGGTAGGCTAGGCTATATTATGATGTTCAGTGTATTAAATGCATTTTTGATTTACCGTATTTTCAATTTATGATGCGTTTATCAGGATGGATTTATCAAATTTGCAGTTGAAAAGTTGAAAGAGTAGATTAACATATCCAAGTTGTTCCAAACATACTTAAACATTTTTTAGTAGCTAAATTGAGTATCAGGTTTTAAATTAATCATTAAATTGGTCATTATGGAAATACAGTACAAAACCACAAGATAGCACTTCAAACTCACCAGGATGGTTTTAATCAAAAAATGGAAAATAGCAAGTATTGGCGAGAATATGGAGCTGGTGGTTATACAACATTGTGAATACACTTAATTCCACCGAATTGTACATTTTAAAATGGTTAATTGTATGTTATGTGAATTTCACCTAATAATAACAAATTAAATAAAGTTAGAAATTTAGTTTCTCAGTTATAGTAGCCAGAGTTAGTGTTCAATAGCAGTATTTGGCTAGTGGCTCCTGTTGTGGAAAATGTAGTTCAGTGGCAATGTGGTAATCTACGGATTACCACAGGCAACTATTTTTTTTTTTTTTTTTTAAAGATGACCGGTAAGGGGATCTTAACCCTTGACTTGGTGTTGTCAGCACCACGCCCAGCCAGTGAGCGAACCGGCCATCCCTACATGGGATCCGAACCCGGGGCCTTGGTGTTATCAGCACCGCACTCTCCCGAGTGAGCCACCGGGCCGTCCCCACCACAGGCAACTTTAAAAAGTTATTCTTTCTTGGTACTCAAAATATATGTAGTAAGTTCTTAAATTCTAAGAATGTAGTAACCATTAGATGCTAAACTTCTCATGGTCAGAATATGTAGCTGAACATTCTTGATGCAGGCTGTTTGAGGACCATTCACAGGACTGTTGTAAGAATTAAATGAAATACTAATTTCAGAGCAGTGATATGGCAAATTGCCTCTTCTGCATTCCCATAGTGCCCTGTACCTTAGTTAGCCCTTATTATGTTGCTTTGAAGTTATTGCTTTATATGCATGTCTTGCTGAACACAGAACCTCTTTCAGCATAGGATCTATATCTTTATTCATCCTTTACACTTCTAGCATCTTACGTAATACTTGACACAGATAAGTATTTGAACTAAAATCTTGAACCATTCCTCCTCCTCTTAACTTAGTGTTCACCCTAGAGTGAGTAAAGATTTTTAATAGCAATTTTAGAAGCAAAATAAATAGAATACTTGGTAATGGTACTATGTAAGGAGCTTGATGTGAAACGTTTTAGCTGAGCATTGATTTTATCAGAATCTATAAGCATATAGCTATTTAGTTTTGCCAATATATTTAGAAATACTATAGCTGTGATTTGCATGATGCTTCTGGAAATGTATCCATAAATGTACGTTTATGTTTTCAAAATGCATGGAAAGTATGAGTTGGGATAAGTAGATATGCAGGGAAGGTGTGAGGACAGCCTCAAAGGAGGATTTGCTTTTGTCCACTTAAGGCAGATTTAGACTTCGTGAAGAAAATTATGATTTCTACTAATAGAGGATTGTGTTGTGTTTTTAGAAGTTTAAAATGGTACATGTACTTGGATTGAAAGAGCCTGGAAATGTGCAGATTTTTTTGTGGTATTATCTAGGTAAACTGTAACACAAGGTGAACCACCTGGGAATAATGTAATGGATGTATTTGCTTTTACATATGACAGATTTGTATGCTTTGAGTTTGTTTGTCAAGACAGAAACTAAGTAAATTGAATAATAAATTAATAATAGAAAAGTCATTATCAATCCATCTGTGGATTTTGTTGTTTGGGGATCATTTTGGAAAATGGTTTGTTTTAATTACTAAGATTCATTTGTTAGAAGACCTGAAAAAATTATTTTCTAAGATCTAACTAGAAATCACACACTCGTACTGTAGCTAATTTGTGTATTGTAATTCTGGTGATGCTGTATCTGAACATTGCGCAGTCATTGTTGGAATGGCAGATCTGCCAGGTGACTTGGGTAGTCGTTAACCCTTTGATTTCTCAATCTTTCAAGTACAGAAGGCTAAAGAGGCAGTATTTAATGGAACTTAAAGAGCACTGCATAAGACCGACACTGAGCATGTCTTCACCACAGAGAGGCTAGATCTATAAGTTAACAAATTTTTTTTTTAAAAGATGACCGGTAAGGGGATCTTAACCCTTGACTTGGTGTTGTCAGCACCACGCTCACCCAGTGAGCAAACCGGCCATCCCTATATGGGATCCGAACCCGTGGCCTTGGTGTTATCAGCACCACACTCTCCCGAGTGAGCCAAAGGCCGGCCCCTAAGTTAACAAATTTTTAAGAAAATTATTTAAAAGTCAATATTGAACTTCTTTCGTAGTTATTATAACAGCATAGAACAGAGAGGTTGCTGAAGGTTTTAGAGTGGCATATATCTTTTTTTTTTTTTTTTTAATTTTATTTTGTCGATATACAATGAGGTTGATTATTGTGGCCCATTACCGAAACCCCC
>NW_007726539.1:567874-571471 GCF_000696425.1 Galeopterus variegatus
GTTTTGATTTGCATTTCCCGGATGCTGAGTGATATTGAGCATTTTTTCATATGTCTGTTGGCCATTTGTATATCTTCCTTAGAGAAATGCCTGCTTAGCTCTTTTGGAGTGGCATATATCTTAAGATAAAAATATTTAAAAAATCTAGGAATCCAAGTTGTTGTCAGGGTGTCTAATTCTTTCTTGGAAAAAAAAACAGTGCTACTGTTAAAAAAGTGATTAATTTCAAAACCAGATTTTTCTGGGAAGAAGGTCCCACTTTTTTTTTTTTTTTCGGTGTCTGGCTGGTGTGGGGATCCAAACTCATGACCTTGGTGTTATAAGGCTGTGCTCTAACCAGCTGAGCTAATCGGTCTTCCCCCACTATTTTTGTCACGTATAGTGGAAAGAACTGTAAACTGGGGAGTCATGAGTTTTTATTTTCCAGCTCTGCCATTATGTAACATGTATTATCTTGGGCGACTTAGTTAATTTGTAAAATGGAAGGGGTATACTAGTCCCTGATGCTTCATTTCTGGAGTTAGTTCCTGTTGCAGTACTGTTTTACTTCTGAACATACTAAATATTCACTTATTCACTTTCTGCTTGTGCCCTACACAGCATCCCTGACATCCTTTTTCTCTTCTATTTTCATTTAGTGTGTTGTTGGTGGTTGCAATGCCAGCTTTGCTTCTCAGGGAGGGCTAGCTCGCCATGTACCCACACACTTCAGTCAGCAGAACTCCTCAAAAGTTTCTAGCCAGCCAAAGGCCAAAGAAGAATCTCCTTCTAAAGCTGGAATGAACAAAAGGAGAAAATTAAAGAACAAAAGACGACGCTCATTACGTAAGTGTTTCAAAATCTTTATATATTAGATAGTTTTTGTTTATATCTTGGGCTTTCATGCAAATCCAATTTTTACTCTTCTTAATTCTGTCTGTCAGTGTGAGAATTCAGTGTCGTGTTTGTACTTCAAAGTAAAGTGGAAAGAATAGTTATAATAAACACTTGTAATGCTCTTCACTTAGAGATTCACCCGGTGTGCGACATTTGCTTTATCTCCCTTCATATATACTTTTTCTTTGTCCTGAATCTTAAATACTTAAGAATACATTCTCCTAAGAATGAAGATATTGTTTATGTAACCACACCATTATTACACCTAAAGAACAAAAATTACAAAATATGTATGGTTTTGAACCACAGGAAAATAGAGTTTCTATTTTTGTGGTTTCTTAAGATTTTTGATTATATATCTCAGCAGTTAAAAAAAAATGGTTGGGTACACAATCTTTTTTTTGTGGCTTCCTGGTGCAGGGATCAAACCCTGGACCTTGTTATCAGCACAGCACTCTAACCAACTCAACTAACCAGCCAGCCCTTGGTCACATAATCTTAACATGTAATTCATACATTGTATACTGGTAGTACTACTAATGCACCTTATAAAGCAATTGCCAACAAGGAATATTAAAAAAGGACAAGATG
Organism: Galeopterus variegatus; assembly: GCF_000696425.1. Taxonomy (NCBI): domain Eukaryota; kingdom Metazoa; phylum Chordata; class Mammalia; order Dermoptera; family Cynocephalidae; genus Galeopterus; species Galeopterus variegatus. Next base: position 569,342 of record NW_007726539.1, read on the forward strand.
GAAAAATGAACAGAAGTGATATTTTTTTCTTCCTTTTCTTTAATGGATCATGATACACATCTGTTTTGGAAACTGCTGTTCTACTTTGGTGTTCTTGATATTTATTCTAACAGTGGAGATACCATGGTTAAATCCCAGGTGCATACACTCTGAAGTGAGGGCTCTGTTCATTATTGTGGATTTAATTTAAGTGATGACATCAGTGTTTAAATTTCGAATGAGAGGCGGTTGATTTGAATGATTTAGAGGGATAAGTTATTTTCTTTAGGTGCTTATCCTTAGGAAAATGCTGCTTTGCCTCACACGGATTTGTCACCTCTCTTCCCTTGGGTGACAGAGCCACAAAAGGATTACTCGAGGCCCATCTCTTCTGAGCAGTGAGAGACCCTGAAGGGGTTAATTTCCTGGAACCCTCAAGAGCGAGGCATTCCTTCCTTTGAGAAATTAACCACGAATTGGGGTTCTTGCCCTGCATTTATTCTCCAGACCAGGAAGTTACAGGAAAAGAACATAGATGGGGTTATGTGTAAGTATAGTTTAGCAGTAACATCAGTGAAACAAGCAAGTTGACATTCCATAATGCAGTTTGCAAAAGGTTAAGTCAATCCACCAACAAAAGCTTGATCTTAGCAAACGCTGTTTTTCCCTACAGAAATTTCCCAGTATCTTTACATATCAATCAGTAACTTGTCTGTCCTTGAGCCAGCAACCTTGCTGTGTCACAACCTCCATCCACATCAGAGACCCTAGTCTGAAGAAAGTTTTCTGTTTTTTGCAAGGTTAACATTTCTATATATGATTTTAAAAGGTTAGGTTAAACTTGAAGCCACAGGGCCCTGGAAAATAGGCTCTGTGAAATATATTTGCTTCATAAATGTTAGTGCTCTCTACATGAAAAAGCATATATTTGGAGAGCATAGAGAAACTACACAGTTTTTTCCAGTAGCCACAGATCTAATAGGAAGGGGATTTGTTTCTCAGCATTAGGTAAAATTTTCTCAAAAATGTCAGTTACTTTTTTCTTTCAGATTTTCTATTGTCATTGCATTCTTAGTTTTGTGGGTTCTGCTAGTCTATTACTAGGTGCTGTTTTGCTGTTTCCTCTTGGGAAAAAATTCAGTGAGAAAAGAGCTGTTTAGGTATGTTCTGTTGAATATGCCAGCTGGTGAAATTGTTCTCCCACAAAAGCTATGGTGGATTTGCGTAGACTCTCTAAGAACTCTGAATAGCTATAGTGTGGTAAACCAGCATACATGTAATTCAGAATATATGATATCAGGAAATCAAGCCATTTCTTTCATTGTTAGTAAAAATGAATTTTCAATTACAGATCTTGAAAAATTACATGTATCAGTAACCTCCACAAATGTAAAATAACTCATATTCTTTAATTTGAGCAACTTTCCCTTCAGGAATGAGAACAGCACAATTTATAATATGTGGTAGGATGAAAATTGAAATTGAAGAATGTTCTTAACAAATTAAATCTTCAGTGTATAATTTTGTTGGGTTCACACTAAAAAAATTGCTTACTTTTGGATGTGAAGCGGTTATTTAAAAAAGGTTACATAAGCTCATTAATATAAACTGCTTTGTGATTTACGAGGCATTTTTCACATGCATTTGTTTTATTTAATCACAATCTGTAGCTGTTACAATATCTCCATTTTACAAGGAAGGAAACTAATGTAGGTTGAGCAGTTTGCTCATAATTGCACAGCTGATAACTGGTGGAGTTGGAAGTTAGAATTTTGGTGGGCTGATTGGCATTCAAAAATGTATTTGTAATTTTCTTAGATCATTGTTAGAAGTTATTCATAATCAAGAAAATACTGGTCAAAAGTCTCAAAATAATGTTACTGCTTTTGTCAAATTTGGAAATTTTTTTTTTTTGGTCTTTTTCCGTGTCCGGCAACGGATCGCAACCCTCAGTGTCGCCCCCGTACCGGACCAGGACCGGCAACGGGATCGCAACCCTCGGTGTTGCCCCCGCGCCTCGCTCAGCCAGTGAGCGGGAACCGGTCTGTATGTGGGATCCGAACCCTCGGCGGGAGCGCCGCCGCACTTCCCAAGCGGCGCACTAGCGCAGTGCGCCACCGGGCCGGCCCCCTAGTTGACTTTTTAAAAAGT
>NW_007726539.1:571787-576830 GCF_000696425.1 Galeopterus variegatus
TTTGGTCTTTTTCCGTGTCCGGCAACGGATCGCAACCCTCAGTGTCGCCCCCGTACCGGACCAGGACCGGCAACGGGATCGCAACCCTCAGTGTCGCCCCCGTACCGAACCGGGGACCGGCAACGGGATTGCAAACCTCGGTGTAGCCCCCGCGCCTCGCTCAGCCAGTGAGCGGGAACCGGTCTGTATGTGGGATCCGAACCCTCGGCGGGAGCGCCGCCGCACTTCCCAAGCGGCGCACTAGCGCAGTGCGCCACCGGGCCGGCCCCCAAATTTGGAAAAATTTTGATTACATTTTATTATAGAATGTTCATGAAATTTATTTTATATGTTTGGTCATGGGGTGAATTTGAGATCCCAGTGTGGTGTACAGATAATGTTCATCAGATTATGGAAAATGTAGAACTGGTGCTGAGGAGAGATACTGGAGTGAAAGATAAAATTTTATGAAAAAGAAAGTAGTTGAAACATGGAATCATGAGGTCGGAGGTTAGAACCTTACACACCAAGGGGCAGAATTAACCCACATTCACTCATTCATGTGAATTCTGCTTTTGTACATCTTTATCTTCTCAGCTAGAGTCTGTATTTTGAAAGCAAAGAATATCTCGCATTTGAACACTAGATAGGTAGCTGTTAATTACTCGTTTCAGTCTTATTACTTATTTTTGTGGAAAATGGACTGTGTGGGTGTTTAGCAAACTGTTACATTTTTCTAAATATTCTTTACCTTTTTTTGTGTTGACTTTTAGCACGACCACATGATTTCTTCGATGCACAAACACTGGATGCGATAAGACATCGAGCCATATGCTTTAACCTCTCAGCTCATATAGAAAGTTTAGGGAAGGGACACAGTGTTGTTTTTCATAGTACTGTAAGTATTCTTTTTTTTATTTCCTCCAAATCATATATATTGGTTTGCAAAAGATATATTTTGACTTTCACAATTATAATTTCAGATTGCTCAAAATCTAAGAGAATACATTTTAGCAAAAGCCTCAAAACATTCTGCTTTATCAGTATTTTAAAAATTACTTGTATTTTTTTTTCTTCTCCTTTTTGTCTTTTTCGTGTCCAGCAATGGATCGCAACCCTCAGTGTCGCGCCCGTACCGGACCGGGACCGGCAACGGGATCGCAACCCTCGGTGTTGCGACCGCACCTCGCTCAGCCAGTGAGCGGGAACCGGTCTGTATGTGGGATCCGAACCCTCGGCGGGAGCGCCGCCACGCTCCCAAGAGGCGCACTGTAGCAGTGCGCCACCAGGCCGGCCCAAAAACTACTTGTATTTTTTATGAAGCAGATAATTCCCATAATTCTACGTGTTTACAGTTAAGATGAGTATTTTAGCCTTTAGTTTGAGCTATTTAAGAATATTGGGGTAGCGCATTGTACATTGCTACTAGATATTAGACTGGGTTCTGGGTAAAGTAGGTGTATTTTCTGCCTCTGGTTTCCTCATTTGTAAAATAAGAACACTAGACTGCTTTTAGCTCTAAAAAGTTTCATTCACATCCCTATGTGCTGCATGCACCTCCCTCACCCTCCAGCACACACATCCAAAGTTTGTGTTAAACACAAAATAAGATAACTTTGGCCATCAAATCAAAGCTTCATGAAGGAGGGGATTTTTAATCTGTTTTGTTCCACCGATATATCCCAGGTCCCTAGAATTGTGCCTTGCACATGGCAGGCATTCAATATATTTGTTGAATGACTATGTTGTCAACACAGAAGTAGAAAGTATCAAATTTGAATAAATAAACACAGAAGTAGAAAGTATCAAATTTGAATAAATAATTAAATACAGTTTATTTTTTAATTAACTAGGAGTTAATAGAGAGCTGTTCTTTTTTTTTTATTCCCCTGGCCGTTTTGTTATCCAGTCACTTTTAAACTGGTGTAGTTTGGTGTAGGTAAGTTTATAAAAGTAAACTGTAGACCAGACTCTCACTAATTTGAATCCCTGGAAAAGTAAGTATTTAACTTTGACTGTTGAAATATAAAATGTACTAAGTTTGGGTTACTTAAATATTTTAAACAAAATGCATGAAAATTTAAATATAAAATGTCATTGTTGATATCAGTATCTGGTTTGGTTTTAGTCTCTATTTTTCCTATTTCTTATAATAATGAGGTTTTCTTGCATTTTCACCTTTCTTCTGTATATACTTATTTCCCAATTATTTAGCTTTTCTGTTACTCCTACTTACTTTAATATTTATACTTACCTCCATTGTTCTTGCTGTTCCTTTTGATTTCTTACCTATTTTGCTCACTTTCTTTAGCTCTGTATATACCACCTATTATCTTTTTGCCTTTTTTTTTTTTTTTCAAATGTAAAAAGTAGCTGCCTGAACTTCCGTTATTACAATCTGCTGTGTTGGGTCTCCCTGCTGTGTTTTCATTTTAAAGATAAGGAAGTGTTTTAATAGTATGTTTTTGTGGATAGTCAAATTGGAATTGAATGGCAAAATATTATAGCTACTTACTGAAGAAGGTTGCAGAAGGATCTGGTAGTGTTTCATTTTTGTTTGATATAGTCTCAGTCTAGGTTAGACTGGACTAACCTATAAATGTAAGAAATATAATATTACAAGATCCATTCAAGTTAAATGAGCCAAGAATGTAACCAATAATGGATTGTATTTATGGAATAAATTTAAATGGAGACCATATTGTCCAGCTGCCAAAAAAAAAATTAAATTGGAGGCATGCTTGACATAATGTTAGTTATTAAATGTATTATATAAATTAATTTGTGAGCATTTTTAGTCACCATACAGCCAGTGCTCCCTCTTAACTCAAATTTTTCAAATGATGAAACTAGGGACTTCAAAGGTGGTGTTGCTTTCTCTGTGTGACATAGTGTATGTTATCATTACATAGGGTTTATGGAACTCTATCCCTGGCCCTTTCGTGGATTCCTGGGTGAGAACTCTTGTGTTATTTGGACTGAAATGTGTGGCATTAAAAGGAAAGTAGAAAATAGAGCAGTAGTTAGGTGTCAGTAAATTCAAGGCCAGTTTTAAAACATTTAGAGGAGAACTTTGGATATTGGTAATTAGCTAAGGATATGAGAGAGAGAGTGAAGAACTGAAGATGTGGAATTGAAGGCAAGAAAGTAGGAAGAGGAAAGGGAACCTTTTCGTGAGATGCATGAGTTTGAGTTTGAGGAAAGGCATATCATATTTACTCTCTTTTAAAAAACATAGGAAATGCAGTTATCTAAACAAGGAAAGAGTTGGAGGGGAAAAATTTATAGGGTTTGTAGACCAGAAAGAGTTAAAATAGCTGCTCTGGAAATTTTGTTGGGACTCAGCAAGAGCAGGGGTCTGCTTAGCAGTGATTCTTGAAGTCCTTCTTTGAAGTTTGAGAACACACGTTTATGATGTCAATTGTTCTTTTTTTAAAAAGGTCAGTAAGATGTGGTCACCAGACCCATAGTGTGGCATTAGGGCAAATTTGTTCATTCACTGAAATTTTGAGCACCTGTTGTGAGCTAGGTACTAATGATACAGCAGTGAACAAAACAGATTAAAATAAAATGAAAAAGCTATGCTTGTACTCTAGTAGAAGAGACATGCTGAACAAGATAAATTTGTAAAATTGCAAAAACTTGAAGTGAGGATATGAGCCATTCAGTTATTAGGGGGATGAGCATTTTAGCCAGAGAGAAAGTCAAGTATAGTTTCCTGAGGTGGGAATGTGCCAGGTATATTTGAAAAACAGTGAGGAGGCTAGTGCAGCTGGAAGGAATAAGTGAGGAAGAGAGAGTAATTGAGGGAGAACCTTGCTAGACTAAGACCTTGGCTTTTATTTTGTGTGATGGGAAGCCATTGAAGGATTTTTGAGTAGGCATGCTCTGATTTAGTATTTTAAATATAATAAACTGCATCCACTTAAAGCATACAATACTATGAGTTTTGACAGTTGTACTCACCTTTGAAAGCACCACCACAGTTAAGATAGAGGAGATTCCCATCACTCTCAAGTTTCCTGGTGTAGCTTTGCAAGTACAGCTCTTCCTCCACCTCCTGCCCTAGAGAACCTGCTGTTGTTTTTTTTTATGTGTAGATTTTAACATGCTCACTTTGGTTTCTGTGTTGAGAACACATTCTTAACAAGGGTGGGGATAGCTTTGCAAGTACAGCTCTTCCTCCACCTCCTGCCCTAGAGAACCTGCTGTTGTTTTTTTCATGTGTAGATTTTAACATGCTCACTTTGGTTTCTGTGTTGAGAACACATTCTTAACAAGGGTGGGGAGAAAAGGGAATCTATCTTTTCAGTATTTCAGGTGAGAATGATAGTAGCTTGGACCAGAATGGTTGCAGTAGAGATGGTAAGGATTAGATTCACGCTGTCTTTTAAAGTTAGTACTGATGAGAATTATGGATGGATCAGATGCTGGGTTTGAGAATAAGAGGAAAGGATGGCTCCAAGGCTTTTTGGTCTTCGCAACTGGCTAAAATGATGGAATTGCTATTTAATGGAGGCTGTTGAAGCAGATTGGGGGAAAGAGGAATACCAAGAGCTCTAATATGGACATGTGTTAAGGCCTGTAGAGCATGTAGTGGCTCTGTCCCGTAGGCAGGTGGATGTAAGAGTTTAGAGTTCAGAGGAGAGGTGTGGCTACAGATAAAAATATGGGAATTTTTAGCATATCAGTGGTATTATTTATAGGTATCAGATTAGATAAGATCACCTAGGGACTAACTTAAGTGTGAATAGAAAAGAGAAAAGAGAAAGAAGTCTAAGGACTGAGGTTTGAAGCTTACCAAACATTTAGTAATTTAAAGGGCAATAGATCTGATGAAATGGTGGTCTAGTAATGACCCAGTATCTCTACATGTAAGGGAATAGTGGTGATGATGATATATAACGTTATCACTTAAAAAGTGGCGCTCCAGCTTGCATATGCTTTCATTAGAGCAGCTCCTTTTAATGAAATCCTCAGGCTCAGTAAGGGAAAATCGTATATCTCCGAATAACGTATGCTATGCGAAGTTATTACGTGCTGGTAGTGTGCCCGATTGTGGGT
>NW_007726539.1:577142-587788 GCF_000696425.1 Galeopterus variegatus
GGGGGCCCCCCCCCCCCCCCCACTCCCAGTGAAGGAACTAGATATAGTGATGATAATATTAGGAGTCTGGGAAAAAAAAGTTTACTCAGGGTCAGAATAGTCTATGAAGATGAGAAGTTTTCTAGCTGAGGAAAACATCTGAGAAGAATGCGATACTTAGGTATGTTGTTAATTTAAAAACTGAGGAATGAATGATGTGCTCTGAAGTCACAGTGTGGACACAGACACATAGACTGAGGAAGAGTCATGAGGATGGAGTGTAATCTGAAGAATGATTTTTCCTGGAGAGGGAAAGTGGAAGGAAGAGACATCCGTAATGAGATAAGTCTTTGCTGGACATAGTAGAAAGGAAAGGAGTTAGGCGAACAAGTTCTCCAAAGTTCTGTACCTGGGTAGAGTCACTTCTGTTAGTAGTAAAGAAAAGTTCAATACTAACTGCAAATTTAAGTTACCTTGTTATCAAGTTAACTTTTATAGGAAATAATCATACTGATATTGAAATAATTTGCAAAAAATAATGTATATGAGGTATACTACATTGTGCAGTTTGCCTGACTTGCCATATTTCTTTAATTGAAACATTTTCTTTCGAGCCTTCTCCAGAAGAGGTCAGCAGAATCCTAGTTACCAGTCAGTAGCTTGCTGTGCTTGGTTGACTTGTATTGTTTTAATATCTTATTTCATTTAGAGGTATTTTGTTTTAGCATCTCCAGATCTGTACTTGGGCTTTTTAGTTAATTTTGTTTCCAAGTCTAGAATTAGGGTATTTATTTAACTTTAGGTTTTATATAATGGAAATAGAAAGTGTTTTATTTTTGTTTAAAGCTCTGCTTTTATTCATTTCTAATATGTTTTCAGGATGACATAACATTTTGTTGGGTATTTGGAACTTAAATTTGGTAAAAACATATTGAGATTGTTATTATTATTCACTAAAGTGCTAATTTTGTTATGAAAATTGTAAGAGTCTTAAATATTATATTGATTTGTTTTTATTTTGTTTAAGCATTACCTTAATTTTCAGAATCTGGTAATGAATGACAGATATATTGTTTTCCTTATGATTTTTTAAGTCTTTTTATTCAGATGATTTCCACTGCTTAACTTAGGTAGATTCCTTAAGTTTGAACCTCACAAGTGAATGGCCTATTTTCAACTAACAACAATAACCCCAAGCAAACAACAAACAACCGTAGTCATAAATTAGAACGTTTTTCCTTCCCACCAGTATTTTTTCTTCAGATTTATTTGTTCTTTAAAAATCTTCCAACCAGTATGGGTGCTTGATTGGCAATCTAGCTAAGCTAGAGACTTAGTAAAACAAATAGCATTTTCAGTCCCTTAATTAAATTTTTTTTTTTTACTTTTTTGAGGTTTGATTTACACAGAGTAGTGCAAATTTTAATTGTTCAAGTTGATGAACTTTTTATATAAGTATACACCCAATTGCACATAAATTTTTGTTTTGTTTTTAAGAGTCACAATCATATTGTATAACTGCTCTTTTAATTTGATATTAGTAGCATTTTTTACTTGTTTTTTAGCATTTTTAAACCTAATTTTAAATTACTGTATAATATTCCATTGTAATTACTTATTTGTATTCTTTATTTATTACAAACATATTGGGTCAATACATGTGGTAGATGCTGGATTTACAATATTCCACATTCTGTGAGAGAAGAGAGGCATATAAAGGAATGACAATATAGTGTAGTACATGCTAATGTAGACTCAGCACTCAGCATTTTGGAGATACATACTAGGGGCCCTTAATCCATTTTTGGAGTTGGGGATGCAAGGAAGAGGAGGTGATAATGCATGTGTCCTAAAAAGTGTATACATGATTGTGAAAGAGCGTGGGTAGACACTACACATTCCAGGCAGGGAAAATGGGAATAATAATTTGGTGTAAATTTTATTTGACTTAACTGAAACCTATAGTTGTGTTAATTGCCAAGTTAAAGTGAGTAATCAAAAAATGAAGCATACATACCTTAAACATTTTAGCTGAATATGTAAATGAATATTTAGTAATTTCTTTTATATAGGGCCAAAGTCATACTTCGGAATATAGATGAGTTAATTGGAGTTCCCAGTCACATTTCTGTAATAAGCCATACTTATATATATAATGCAGTGATTTGCAGTTTTTATTTATTTAAAGCAGAGCCAGAACTTGTAGACAATTGAAAAGACATTCGGGATATCCAAATGTGTAGATCTTAGAGATATTTCATGGTTTTTATTCTCAGTCTTTTACTGTAATTCTCTGGCACCCCCTGCCCACCCCCCCTTTTTTAGGGACTCACGTCTTCCAAAAGTCATCAACTCAGTTTTAGAAATTGAATTGATGGAATTATAGAAACAAGTCTTTAATTTTACTAGGCAGGGATTTGATTTGCTTTTACTGCTGTGTGTCCAGCAGCTAGAGCACTGTCTGATCTATGGTAGCTGTTTCTTCTGTAAAACATTAATACCACTGGTGCACAGAAATCCTGGAGAGCTGATTGTTCTGGTAAGTTAGAGGTCAGATGAGAAATTTTCTTTTATATGTCTCATAGTTTGGAAAACCATCCTCAATATGAGTTCAAGGCAGAAAAACGAAAAAAATGAGACTAGAGAGGCCAGATCCTGAAGAGTTTTGTGCGCTGTGCTAACAATGACCTTTTTCTTAAGTGCTCAGGGGAACCGTTGAAGAGTTTTAGTTAAGGAAATGATATTGCTGAATTTGTGCTTTGGAACAAGCACTGTGGGTACTGAGTGGAGAATTGCTTTGGTGGCTTGAGGAGGTCCAGAATTTTGGAGACCTGAACTTGGGTTATGGCAGCTTGGGTGGAGATAATAGGTATTAAAGGGTACAATCACTAGGTCTTAGTGTTTGGATATTTACTTTTCCCTTTTTGGGCCAGAAGTGCTCAAAAGTGTTCTTATAACATGAGCATCTTTGAGCATAGAGCTAGCTTTTCCTAATTCAGGTTTGTATCTTTAGGATAGATTTCTAAAAAGTTCAGTTAATCTATTTTATATGAAACACTGCTGTAGATGGTATGATGAAGTCTGTAGGGTAAGATTCTTGTGTCATAGATCTTTCAGTCTTAAGGGAAGAACGGAGGTTTGAGTGCTACAAAGCAGGGAAGAACAGTATGTTGTGGTGCTGATATCTCTTCCAGGGCATTAACACTGAAAGTTCTTGATTAGGGGCAAAAGTGCTTTTTAATAGTGCATGAAAATGATGTTTTACAGATCATTTTTATAATTTTTTTTTTCATGTCATTACTAGGTAATAGCTAAGAGAAAAGAGGATTCTGGAAAGATAAAACTTTTGCTTCATTGGATGCCTGAAGACATGTATGTATTTGAAGTACTGTGTGTAACTAATAGACTTACGTTTTATTTTGATTAAAATCTTACACACAAAAATTGTTATTAAATTCAAATGAAAAGACTTAGAAAAATTAAACCATGTAACATTTTGATGTTCTCAGGATTAAAGAGATAAAAATCTTTAGTTTTTTAATTGTTTTTAATAAAAGTAGTTGCAGCAGTTTTTAATCATTTTTAGGATTTTTAATGACCTCCAAGTAGTATGCAAGCAGCCTTAGTTGTGCCTTTGTTTGAATCATTTATCTAAAAAATTTCTCCATACCAGCCAGCTGCCAAAAAAAAAACAACAACTTTGTAAAAGATTTCCAGCATGCAGTGAATGATGTTTTATAGAAAAAGCAATTGACCAGTATTCCAGCAGTGATTACATTTTTATTTGAGTTTTAGTAGCTTTTTGAGCTCTTCTGACCTAGATGTTCCTCAATTCAGATATTTCATCTTTAATTTTCCTTTTATCTTTTAAATTAAAATGTACTTGTTACAGAAGGTAATGAAGGTGTATCGTAGAAATTTTGGACAGAGTTGATAAAAACTAAGAATAGAAAAGTTTAAATGAAGGGGATTTCATTGTGTATGCTTACTTAAAATATGTGGCCAACATTTGTCCTTGTTATTAATTTTTCTATGATACTGTTTTCCCTACTCTGTTCTGAGGAGATGTTAATCAATGGTAGTGTTAAAGGTCTTAAAAATAGATTTGGGATTTACAGTATGCATTAGCATGTTAAATCTGTTTAACATTTTTTAATCCTATGATTATCAAACTTGCATTAGTATAGAACTTATCTTCCACAGCTCTCCCCTTGCTCTACCCTCTCCCCCCAATACCAACCTAGACTGGGTTTATGGAAATGTTACCCTTTATTTAACTAACTCCTTTTTACTAAACATTGAAGTTAACTATTTTTCATTATAAAGTGATATGAAAATCTCTATTAATATACACACTATGCAAAATGTTAAGATTTTTGGTAGTAATTGCCTCCCTGAAAGTTTGTGTCAACTTATAGTCCAATCTGCTACATTAGAGAATTTAATTCTCTGGCTTATTGTTAACACTGGCTCTTATCATTTCCTTTTACATTTTGCATTTCTTTGATTACAAGTGAGATAATTTTTAAACTGTTTCTGTCTTCAGTGAATTAATGGTTTGTGTCCTTTTCCTCCCCCATCTCCTCTTTTCCTAATAAGTTTTCATCTGTTTCATACTGGTTTTTAAGAGATATTTTTATATTAAGGTTATAAACATAGTTCTTTTAAAAATATGTATCAAATTCAAATGTCTGTGTATTCCAAGTGTTTTAGAAAAGGATTAGTCCAAATATCAAAATACTCTTATTTGAAATTTTTTGTAGTAATAAATTTCTTTGAATTCAGAATTTTGGTCACATGCATTTTTTAATCTTATGGGGTTTTTACTTCTTTCTTAATAAAGAGACTTGATGTCAGATTTTTATCAAGTCAAGCTCAATTATGAATTTCACTCAGTGAGTTAAGAGCCAGACTGTGTGTTCTGATAAGTTTAAGGCTTTGCCACCCAAAATTCCTAATTTATCCCTAAATCCCTGTCAAAAATTTAACGCTGCCATTTCTTATCTGGGACTGTATGTCCTGCTACTAATGCTGAAGTTTGTGGCTGAGCTTCCATGGCTTCTGAGAAACTTGTTAACCTAGGTGGCCCCATCAAACTAGCAGATAAGGTTGGGAAATGTGAAGGCATATATGAAGGGTAAATCTAAAATTAATGTTATCTTACTGTTGCCTTGTTTTTTAACTCATAGTCTGCCTGATGTGTGGGTGAATGAAAGTGAAAGACATCAGTTAAAAACTAAAGTAGTTCATTTATCAAAGCTACCCAAAGATACTGCCTTGCTTTTGGACCCAAACATATACAGGTAATCTAGTTCTTGACTCTGTTTTACTTTCTGAATTGTAATCTTAAGTCTCTCTAAATTTTGGATAAGTTAGGACTATTCTTAAGTACTGAATTTCAATTCCAAGCCTATCTTACTTTCTGCCTTTTTTTTCTTTTTGGGTATGTGGAGATTACACAGAAAATCCAGAAAGACCAATCCAATATTTTGCTAAAGTTTATATGCTTGTTTAATTCTAGATTTATCTTAATTAAGCTTTGATTTTAATATTCATAGTATTTTGAAAATAAATGCCTTTTGCTTAAATATGTAACTCTTTTTATAATGTCAGACTTTTGTGGGCCTGGGAATATATCATGTGTGTCCTAAATACCATTACTGTTTGAAATTAAAAATTTTTTTAAATTTATATTCTCCCCACACTTTTCCTTTGTTTGTTCATTTTGTTTTTTTGGTGGCTGGCCGGTACGGGGAACCGCACCCTTGACGTTGGTGTTACAAGGCTGTGCTCTAACCAACTGAGCTAACCGGCCTCCCCAGACTTCTCAAAAGAGCAATTTAAATATTATTGTGTTTTGTTTTTAAGAGGTAACTCAGAGTGTTCATTATCTCTAATGATTTTCTGATCTGACCTTTGTTTTAGTGTGCTGTGCTTATGAAGGTGTGGTGGGGGGGAGGAGAAGAGACCAACATTTCTGACTATGTGCTGAGTCACTTTGCTAGGTGCTTTACATTTACTTCATCCTCACAGCAGCTCTGTGAAGTAGGTGTTACTATCTCTGTTTTACAGCTTGGGAAACTGAGGCAAGAAGTTAAATAGTTTAATCTGCCCAAGGTTACACAGATAGTAAGTGGCCAAACTCCATACTACCTCTAATCTAAGTGACATATACTAGGGTGATTTTTAAAAAGTGATGAAAATGCTTAAAACCAGTTTTTAAAAGGCAGTATTAATGAAAGAATTTAATATTTTTTAAGTGAAATTTTAATATGTATTTTGTATAGAGATAGTTTGGACAGAAATAGGATGGCATATAATAATTGATTAATTCCCAAATGTAAATTTTAGCTATCATAAAGAAAGCTAATTTTATAGTTATTAAAAACCTTAAAGGCTGTGTTCATTCCATGACTGAACTTTTTGGAATATTCTTCAATATAACAGGATTTCTATAATTTGAGACATTCTTGGCTGAGAATGAAATTCTAACATATAATGGGTCTTGCCATGAAGAAATATTGAGACTCTTGAATTTTCTCTATTTCCCAAAACATTTCTTAAAACATCCTTTGATGAAGCTGCTAAAGTACAATAAAACTTGTTCTTTGTGGGATGAGAGACTATCAAGGAGAGGATTGAGTGAAATTCACTACCAAAAATATGAAAAAGGTACAACTACTCTCTTTTCAAAGGAAAATAATTGAGTATTCTTTATTTACTGGTACCTAATTTAAGGATTATTTCTGTTTACTCTTTGGAAGGAGGTAACTACAGTTAGCATTCTAAAAGAGTGATATTTTGGGAGAGCCACTCTGCTTTTAGAACTGGTTGTAAACATCTCTTGAAGAGTTGACAAAGGAGCATGAATCTTAAATTAAGATTAATCTGTGTTTCTGCCCTGTATTCTACTTTTCTCTTTCAAAGAGTCTTTCTTTCTCACCAAACCAGCTCATTTTTGCTGCTGTTGTGCTATGTAGAAATCAATTTAGATATTTTAGTGAAAGTGACTTAAGAATAACATTCAAATTTAGAACTGATTTCCAAAAGTGCATAGGAATAGTGATGCATATTCTCGAAGTATGTGATTCTATAGTTCTTATTTATTTCATTCTTTGGAAATGAGGATGTTCTGAAGGCATATTAGGTGCTTCTTTAGATTTAATTTTCCTTAATGATACCAAAAGAAAAATCTTAAAATTTAATTTTGACTCTATATTTTTGCGCTGCTTCTTTTCTGAAATCAAAACTGAGTCTTCTCTAAAATGGTATAGAGTCATAGAAGCCCCTTCATTTGCTCTGGTGTAGTATCTTTAGTAAATTTCTGTGTTTGAATGGGAAAACTTGTGAAATTAAGTAAAGAGAAAAAAATTATTCTTGTTCTTAGAAGAAATAATTTCTTCCTCATACACATATCAAAATGAAAACATGGCTAACTTTCCAAAAATTAACTTCAGAATGAGACTAAAAAGAACATATTTATTTTGAAGTACTAATTGGTTAAAATGCATGTGTTAGACATGGAATTCTTTCTAAGAAACACATTAACAGTCTGCATAAAAAAGATTTATTAAACAGCTATATTATGTCACTAAATTTGTATCCATTATGTGTATAAATGTTTTGGAAATAAATGTTAATGATCATCTGTGATCACATTGCCTATATCTTATAAATTTTTAAAATTTCTGTCTTCAAGTGCTCAATGTGTTTGATTCAGTTGAATAAAAGAAAATTCCTTTTTCTCTTTTTCTAGAACAATGCCGCAGAAGAGGTTGAAGAGGTAAAAAATAAATAAATACATAAAAAGCAAACAAGCGGGGACACCTGCAGTCTTAGTCACTGACAATGGGTTTAGGAAAAGTTGCACATTAGAGTCAACCCCTTTCCTTTTTTTTTTTTTTTTTAATCCAGTATTTAGAATAATATTTATGCTTAGTGTAAACATTCTGTGAATGAAGTAGCCTCTTTCTGTGGAATATATTAATATATTACTGTATATCCACATTTTCATGGAATGGTACTGTGGGAGACTGAGCAAACACTCTTCTGGCAACTTAGTGGAACAGCTTTTAAAGGCTTTGCATGCTTGCTGCTTTAAGCTGCTTTTTTTTTCTTCCCTTTAGTGATTACAGTAGTTTATATTGGAAAGAAAAACAATCACAACATGTGCCGTTACAGATACCAAAAGCACTGTAAGGATATTTGTCTTGACAGTGTCTATTGATTTGAAGTCATATTAGGAAATAATTTAGACATTGAAAATTATCAAAAGATAATTTACCTTTCAATTATGATAAATAGATGTGATTGGTTGCCATTTGTGTTCTTTTGCAGAACTCTGATAAGAAAAGTGTTCAATTTGTATTTAAGCAAACAGTGAACGACATTTGCAATCAACTAAAAATTCGTCTATCAAATTAGGTCTGAAAATTACTGTTAAAGAGTGTTGCAGTATGTCTGGTGGCTCCCTTTTCAGGACTAGGGCTTTCTCATGGAGTACAGTATGTTAATATTTACCTATATAACTAATCTGTTAACGGTTTTTGAAAAACCTCTCTTTCAAATTATTTGAATAATCCTCATATTTTCATTTAACCTATATGACTCTAATTTTTTTCTGAGGAAAGCATTTGGTTTTTGAGTTGTTTTTTCTTAATGTAAGAAAAACTGTATTTTTTTTAAAAGTTATCTTCAAACTAAATCCTTTATGCACCAAAGTTGGTTTTGAAAAGGAAAATAAAATCACTTTCTTGCTCGGTAAGCAAGAAGCCATATGGATTTTTTTTTTAACTTACAGAAATGGAAATATGTGTAACTTGTTAGTATTGTATTAAACAAATGTTGCATAGAGATAATAGAACATTGCTTGTATATAATTCAGCAGATTTGTAATATATTTTTATATTTTCAAATGTACTGTAGATGTTTTTCTAGAGGCATGAAAGTTAAATGTATATATTATGGTAGAAATAATATTGAAGGATATTGTAATTCACTAGTGCTGCCAGAGGAATTGTTAATAAAGCACCTTCTTTAACAATAAATGTCTTTTGCAGACTTAAGGGACTATGTACTACTGTTATTATCTATAAGAACAAAAAACATTGAACATCCTTCCAGAAAGTCTTTGAGGGAGGACCCATACCCATAATAGAATTATGGCACTCATTTCTGACAGTGACCGTGAAATCAATTATTTCCTTACTGTTGGAAGGACATATTGTAAAGTATGTGGTTATATGCAGTCAAACTGCAGAAAATGCTCCTGATTGAGGAGTTTTCACTTCACTACAGTGATATAAAAACCAGCAGTTTTTACACTAAATTTTTTAAAGAAAGAATAGACAAAAATATAGAATTAAATAAGCCTTTGGTTCCAAAATGAGAAAGATTCCATGGTACATAAATCATTTCTCATTTGCTTTAAAAAATTAAAAAATAATAAAAACTATGGGAGTCTTTATTCGTTAACAGTGGGGGTAAAGAGCTATATACATGAAATGAGTCATATAAAACTAAATGAAGTGCAAATAAAAGCACTGCTACTATAAGACATTCTGGAATGGTTGTTTAATAAGGGTATTATCCATACGATCTGTAGCAAATGTGATTTTATTTTTAAAAAGAAAAGAAAAGCAGTGTGTTTTCTTACATTTTTTGTTTTCTTTTGCTTAAGCACTTCATCAATTGCTTTATTCTGTATCTTGCGAAGTAATCTGCAATCTCCTTTGTTCTTTTCAAATTTTGATTTGTTATAAAATTGCCAAATAGAAGTGTTTCAGATATATNTTTTTTGTTTTCTTTTGCTTAAGCACTTCATCAATTGCTTTATTCTGTATCTTGCGAAGTAATCTGCAATCTCCTTTGTTCTTTTCAAATTTTGATTTGTTATAAAATTGCCAAATAGAAGTGTTTCAGATATATAGTTTGTACTTGTATTTTTATTTTATTGCATCATGTTCTTGTAAGTCATTCTTAATTGACCAATGATTGTAGACCTTGCTTGAGTATTTTTTCTAATAAAACAAAGCAAATTACATTTAGCTTCAAATTGTAACAATTCAATTAAATTTTAAAATGACATCTGAAAAAATACATCTAATATTTTCTTTAGAAAACAGCTTTTTCATTGTGTAGAAATTCTTAGATGTCAGAACCAGATTTCTTGCTTATTGATTAGCCTCAGAGTAACTCAGTCACTCATCTTTTTGCTGCTTATCTGACTTTGGTTTGGTACTACTAATTAACATACCATAAAGAATATGGAATTAAAATGAGCTAGTTTTATAACTTGTTGTATGTGTACATATCCACACATTCATTATGATTGGGAAATAACTATGAAAGTTAATTTGTAATGTTCATTTATTAATGTCTGCCCATCTATATTCTTCCTCCTGCCCCCACATATGATCAGTCTCTTACTTAAAATCTGGTCCTTTTAGAAAAAGTTTGCCAATCCTTTGTCTAGTTGATAACATTTTTGGAAAAATAAACATAGGCCGCTCAGCTTCCATTTTAATATGATAGTGTTGATCTTGGTAATAAGCTGATTGATATGTTAAATTTCAGTGAAAGCTGTTTAATATACTTTACAATAAATATTGTTATATTAGTTATCTGTATCAAATGGTGTTTTGGGGACACTTTTTTTTTTTGGGGGG
>NW_007726539.1:588329-593303 GCF_000696425.1 Galeopterus variegatus
GTTTTGGGGGCCTTTTTTTTTTTGGGGGGGGGGGTGCTGGCCAGTACCAGGGTCCATATCAATGATCTTGGTGTTGCAAGGCTTGCTCTAACTAATTGAACTAAGTTGCCAGCCCTAGATTTCTTAATAGTTATTAATAGTCCACCATTTCACCATTTGTGTTTTTGTATTTTACTAAATAGAACTAAATGAAATTTTGTTAATCAGATTGTTTAAACCACAGAGCACATCTGCTTTATCTAAAAGAATCTTGAAATGAAAAATACTGTAAAATTTAAAGTGTTTTTTTAAATAAACTTACTTTTTTGTATCTAAATTTCCCCTAAAGGGAATACACATTGCTTCTGAATTTCAGATAAAAAGAAATTAAGATGGACAGTAATTAACAGTCAATGTATATTTTAAGATTTATTACCCATTGGAGGCATTGATAATCATTTTAGTAAACCTTTGGTTGCAAAGCTTTTTTCCCTTTCACACGTTAATAAAATGTTTTAAATATGCAATACTTTTAAAAAGATAGAATTTGCCATAGTTGCTTAAAGCATTTTTTATTGTTTCCTTTTTGAATTTTTTTGAATACATGATTAAAAAGGTGTTAGATGGTTGAGTAGAATATATAAAGAGGGGAAAATATGGTTGTGTTTAAAGTACTTGATGGGGTGGCTTTCTGTTTAGTCATAGCTTAAAAATTTTTTTTTTTTAGTACCTCTGTATATGGTCTCTAAAAGGCAACCAAAAATTCTTAGTTTATATAGATTCTTAATATGAAAAACTGATGTATTTATCTGTATAACAAGGCATGGGGTTGCAGATGTACAAAGAGATGTTTATATATATTTATAAAAAGTGAGTTAAATCATATGGAATTTGAAATTTTTTTTTCAGAGTTTATTTTGGAGTTTTAAATTAAAATATTTTCCTATTTTAAAAAATACAGAATATCATAAAAGGATAAAAAAATTATTTTTAGAAAATTCCTTGTGTACATATTTTTCTTTCTTAATTCTAAAGAATCTTGTGGCCTTGTGTAGGACATTGTGAAATTCCAACACTACAGCTTTAATATGTTTGCTGTTTTTTTTTAAGGTTAGAATATTTTTTCATTTCTTTTTTTTGATCTGAGTCTTTATTTTTTTCCCCAATACAAATTTAAGGATTATTTGCTTATATTTATAAACAATAAAAGCTCCTTTAATATTAGAAATTCCCCAATTCTTTTTTTTTTTTTTTAATTTTATTTTGTCGATATACAATGTGGTTGATTATTGTGGCCCATTACTGAAACCTCCCTCCCTATTTTTTCATTCCTAATGGTTGTAAGCCTCAGTAGCATTAAAATGTAGTAATGAGATTTTTAAAAAAATCTTTTAAAAAAGATTTAAATATTTACTTAGCCTAATTTATTTCCTGAATTGAGTTTGTGAGGTATAACACATAGTTTTGTTGATCTGAAAGTTTTTTTTAAAAAATTGATTATACATGTTCATGGGGCATGAGCTGACCGTCAGCCTAATCTGAAAGTTAAAAATGACTCATGAGCAGGTTAGAGCAGAAATTGCAAGATTTTTTTGTTTCCTTTTTTTTTTGTCTTTATTATTTCCAGATTTTTTTCTAGGTCACCATTCTTTCCACTATAACAGACTGCTTCTCATAGTGTGAGAGAAATGAGTGTACATTGTACTATCGCTATAAAGGTGTGGTCAGTGTTTAGCATGATCATGCATAAACACAAAATAGTCTCTAAAATATTTGTTGAATAAGTATTATCGATGAGTACTTGTTATGGTAAGATATTTTGGAGAATTACAGCAATAAAACATAAGTAGAGTTGAAGTGACCTGGCTTAAGCCACATTCTGTGATCATGTCATATGGTTTTTCACAAGAACCTTTAAAGCTTCAGTCTGTTTAAACATTCTCAATGTAAAGGATTATTGATGTTATATTTTTGCATACTCATTTGTAATCATTTGGGATTATTTAATTTCATTAAAAATGTTTGGTTTTGGCAGAGCCCCCCCCCTTTTTTATAAGACCTCAGTTATTTTTATTATTAGTATAACATGTTTAAATAGCATTTAGAAGGAGTTATTCAATATTTGGTTATAATTAGCATTTAGAAGGAGTTATGCAATATTTGGTTTCTTTATTCTTATGTCTTGTCTTGATCCCAGAGCATTGCTCCTCCACCCCAGAGGACTTTTTTTTCCTCTTTGGTATTTATATACTTCTGATAAAGAAAATCTACATTTTACAAATGTTACAAATTTATTATGAAATTGCCATGGATTTATATGTTTCTGTTAAAGGGAACTGTTTCACAAATTCATTTATATTTGGATGCCTAATAGGTCTTGTGTATGTATAAGATTATTGCATTTTGGGGGCTTTTTCTTTTTAGAAAAGCTCAAAGTTTTTTTAGGAGGGTGTGTAACTAGGGTATACTAATGGATTGTAAAACACGAGAGTTTATCTTGATAGCTGGGCCCAGTGCAAGTAATTTAGTATAGACATCATTGAGCATTGCAGGAAAATGGATCATAAGATTCCCAACTTGTGTTCTATCGAATCTTGTAAATTAAAGGAGCCTAATTGGTTGGTTACCTTTTAATGCCTGCATAATAAATGCCAGTCTTTGTAGAAGTTAGCTTAAGTTTCTCATTATCACTTCTCTCCAAATATGTCTTCCCTCAAATCAACTGAAAGGTCAGATTGCTTTTTTAAATATAGTTCAAAATAGTCAGCTGTTCTTTTCAAAATTTGAACTAAACATCAGTAGTATTTATTAAAATTACTTTTTACATTATTAAAGTTAAAAGTGCCAAATTGAAGAAGTAAATAGTATAGAATACAGTAATAAAAGTGTAATAATCACTTTCAACTAACCACACTTTTCCTGGTCTCCAGATTGATATTTTGTTGAATCCTTCCAAAACTTTTCTTTTGTGCTTATTTAAATTGTTACACACCCAGTTCTATGATTTGGCCTGTTTTACTCAGGGCATCTGCATCGATCTTTCTTATTCTTTTTTATGGCAAGGTGTCATGTACCGTAATTATTTGACCATTTCCTATTGGTTGACATTGAGATCATTTGCAGGTTTTCTGCCATACAAGTAATACAGCAGCATCCTTGAAAATATACTTGGAATGAAATTTCTGTAGTGTTATTTCCTGGAAGAGATTGTTAGCTGGCTTAAAGACTTTTGTCAGTTTTGGTATTGCCAAAATGTTTTCCTGAAAAGATGGTACCCACATTAAACTCCCATCTACTGGGTATGGATGCTCTTTTCCCTACACTGTATCAATACTTAAATATTATTAAACTTTAAATTTTAGTCTAAGGTGGAAAAGTGGTATACTGGTTAAAAGTATGGATTGCCTGGGTTTAATTTTCAGTTCAACTGAAAATTGACTTAGTTGTTTTGGGCGAGTTATACTTAACCTCTCTGTACCTATTTTTTTGATTTCTTAAACTAGCATGGTATTTTCAGTACCTAATAGGAATGCTGTAAGGATAAAATGAGATGTGATCATTTTATTGAATGAACATGTTTTAAAGATTACAATCTTAATCTTCATATCTTCACCTAGAATCCCTTCAGACCCACAGTTAGGTGTAGTCTGTTTTTGTCACGGAAAGAAATCTTATGCAGGTTCCTTAGTTTTTCTGATCTTTCTTATGTAATAAAAAGCCCTTAAGTCACTTGCAGTCACAAAAAATCTCAATTTTAATATCTCATTAATTTTAATAGGTCTCTTTTAATCCATTTTAGTTGTACAGTTAGATGAGTTTTGACTGATGTGTATGAAATACCAACACAGTCAAGATACAGAACGTTTTCATTACTCCTGTAAGTTTCCTCATGCTTGTTTGTAGTCCGTGCTTCCATCCCTGGTTGCCCCAGGCAACCACTGATCTACACTGTGTCACTATAGATAGGTTTGCATTTTCTAGAATTTTATATAAATGGAATCATATAGTATCTACTGATTTGTGTCTGGTTTCTTTTAGCATAAATGATTTTGAAATGCATCAATAAATACTGTAAATAAATATATACATTTTCTGCTTATCTAGTATATTGAACATATTATTTCTGTATATTTGGCTATTTGTATCTGAAGTAGGTATTGGGGACATTAAAAATTATGTGAACTCTTCTGACTTCATATAGCTCTTTAAGATTGCTAAATAAATGCTGAAGACAGGTGTGGTTGAGCAGAATTGAAGACATTTAAGGCAGTTTT
This sequence comes from Galeopterus variegatus, assembly GCF_000696425.1. Taxonomy (NCBI): domain Eukaryota; kingdom Metazoa; phylum Chordata; class Mammalia; order Dermoptera; family Cynocephalidae; genus Galeopterus; species Galeopterus variegatus. The sequence goes on from NW_007726539.1 coordinate 592,583, forward strand.
TTAAAAATGAATTCTTATCTGTTTAATCAGTCTCATGATTTTTATCAGTTTTTAAGGTAGTTGTGTGGCTTAGGATGAGGGTTTTCATATTTCCATATACTGAAAGTGTTAGAATAAGTATTTCTAGGAAAACAGTTTGTTGCTGTTGTACTAGCAGTGTAATATGAAATTAACTTTTAGCCTACAAAATTGATAAATATCATATGAAAAAGAAGCAAAATATTATAGATATTAGAAATGCATTTCAAAACTTTCCGAAAAGGTAGTACTCAGACCTTACCCAGTTTGGAATAAAGTGAAATATACATAGAAAAATGTACTCCTTCAGTATGAGCATCTGCAAAGTGCAAGGCACTGTTGTAGATTCTGCAGATTCAGCAGTGGACAAAATAAACATTCTTGATCTCATGGATCTTAGAAATGTATGGATGGGAGATGATAGGCAATATGCATTTAAATAAGTAAGATACATAGTGTATCATGCGATATAAATGCTATGAATGAAAACTAAATGGAGAAGGGGGTGGGGGAGTGAATTTGGGATGCTACTTAAGTAGGGTAGTTGGCTAGTCCTTGGCAAAGCCTTGGCTTCAGGAACTAAGTGAGAATCCATGAAGGTATTTGAGGGAGAACAACTCTAGCAGAGAGAACAGCAAGTGTAAAGACGTCTCCTTGAAGCAAGAGCATTTATTGAAATATGTATTAGGTTCTTAACATTGTT
>NW_007726539.1:593634-633420 GCF_000696425.1 Galeopterus variegatus
AAAGACGTCTCCTTGAAGCAAGAGCATTTATTGAAATATGTATTAGGTTCTTAACATTGTTCCAAGCATGATTCCAGATGCTGGAGATTCTGCATTGAATAAAATATTAAAAAATAATCAATCTCAGCTTCTTGGAGCTTAACATTTCATCATGTTTGGTGTGTTGTAAGGCTCAGGTTGACATGAAAGGACTTTATCTTTGAGATGGAAAACCATTGGAAGGTTTTGAGCAGAGAAAAGTTATGATCTGAATTATGTTTCTGAAGGATCTGACGACTATGAAGAATTAACTATATGAGAGCAAAGGCAGAAACGAGAAGAACATCTAAAAGGCTATTAAAAATAACTAGCTTGGGGCTGGCTGGTTAGTTAGCTCACTTGGGAGAGCATGGTGCTGATAACACCAAGGTCAAGGATTCACATCCCCACACTGGCCAGCTGCAAAAAAACCCGCCAAAACAAAACAAAAAACAGTTGCTTGAACCAGAATGTATAGTAGTAAAAAGTGGTTGGTTTTGCTTTGAAGCTTAAAATGTTCTAAAAAGTAATGTCTATTTAAAAAATAAATTGGAATTGGGGTATTTATTTGTAGATAGGTTTGTTGATAGTTTGGATGTATGTGGGCATTGGCATTTCAAAAGGTTTGTAGAAAAAAAGAATTAAAAGATAATATGAATCTTTCCATGAACTTTTTGAAGTACCCTTGTAGCATGAGCATCAGGGATGACTAGGATTTCGGCTTAGGACAGAACTATGAAATAGTGATGGAAAAGGCTGCAGTATGGAGAGGGGCGAATTTAGAAATTAAGCTTCAAATGTTTTATAGTTGGGATGCTTATTAGACATCCAAGTGGAGGTGTCATGAGGCAGAGGGGGATTTATAGTGGAAGTGATTTTAGGTAGAAGACTAATTTATACGTATTTTTTGAAATCTGTGTTATTTTGTTACACATTCTTTTTTTTTTTGTCTTCAAATGTTTTATAGTTGGGATGCTTATTAGACATCCAAGTGGAGGTGTCATGAGGCAGAGCGGGATTTATAGTGGAAGTGATTTTAGGTAGAAGACTAATTTATACGTATTTTTTGAAATCTGTGTTATTTTGTTACACATTTTTTTTTTTTTTGTCTTTTTTGTGACCGGCAGCACCAGCCATCCCTATATAGGATCCGAGAACCCGCGGTGGGAGCGCTCCTGCGCTCCCAGCGCAGCACTCTCCCGAGTGCGCCACGGGGTCGGCCCATTGTTACACATTCTTAAAGATACATTTGTCATTTCTTCTCCAGTGAAGAGTTGTTAAACTTGTGAGTCTGGGCCCGAGCAAGAGAGGACCATGGGCACTTTTTGAATAAGGAGTAAGCAGCAGGAATTCAACCTGACACCTACTAGAAATATACTTTTTGATAGGTGGTAAAGAATAAATGGTCGTGGTTCAAATTGCTGGTGATTAAAAAAAATTCAGAAACAGAAAGTTGATGCTTAGTTTTTATTTCCTGTGTGCCAACTACTGATTTAAATCAACCATACTGAGTCCTTTCTGGAATAATGTGGGATAAGTAGTCACTAATGTTATCACTTGGAATAATAGGAATAGTGAACACTTATCAAACACCAAGTGCCTGACTATTCTGAGTACCTTAGATACATTAACTCATTTAATCCTCATGAAAACAGCGTCAGGTAAAATATTGTCCTCATTTTATGGTGGAAGAAACAAGCACAGAGAGGTTAAGTGATGTTCCTGAGATCACATTTGGAAAAATCTGGAGAACTTTTGAATGCTAGGTATCCCAGAGGAAGTGGCTTTCAAACGATGTGGGAGGACAAGGTGAAATTTACCAGTGGAAATAGCATGTTAAAGACAAAAAGTAAAATTTTGTAAATATTTAGTACCCAGCATGTACTTGATACTTGGGATAACAGAGTAAGGTGTTCTGTTCATTCTTTCCAGGTTTGGGAATAGAGACATCATAACAACATAATTTCTGTGTAGTGAGGGGTGCCATGTTGGAGGTATGCCTGGAGTGATGGGGAAGCCTGGTTCTGGAGCATTAGGGCAGAGAACTCAGAGTTACCTGTCAACGAATATGTGTGACTTAGTGATAGAGGGGAAGACGGAGTAGCTTAAGACAGGGATCTCAGATGCCATAGGGTGGAACGTCCTAGTGTGTAGGTGAAGGCCGAGTGGTGGGAGGTAAGTCTAAACAGCTAGGAAGAACAAGCTGTTGAGGGCCTTGTGTTCCACACATCAGAGCTTGGCTTTGAAAGTTTTATGGGGAACCATTTAAGGTCTTATTAGTAAGTGAACTGATTTGTTTGATGATTGTGCCTAGTACGGTGGTGATGGGGAGACTAGTCTGAAGGCTACCGCTGTGCCTTGCTTTCCAGTGAAGGGAAAACATGAAAAGGAATAAATCAATTAAGTCAATTCAGACATACTTTGGAGTAAGGTAGGGGGCTACCTTACTAATTTCTTATTCATGAAAGTAGTGACCTTTCTAGCTATGTGTTGGTCTGATGTACCAATACGTGTTTTCTTTTTATATAGGATGTAAATACTATAATAATATAGAGTATAATAAATTGCCCGTTTTGTCTTTGTGAGAGGTAAAATATCCTTAAAGCACTTAAAAATAGTCTTGCCTTATGGTATGTCTTATTCAAGCTGTGACAGACAAGTTTTGCCTACAGGTGTTTCCAAATGGGGAGGAGATAGCGTCATTAAAATGGGACTGAGCCAAAAATTATTTTTCCCTCCAGCATTATGGCTTATTTTGTGACATGGTTGGTAGCTATATAGCCATTTAGCAACATGGGGGATATTTGCTGAAATAGAGAATGAAATTTTACATAGAGAGCCTAGTTGATAATTGTTTATAAGGAAATTTGAACGTGAAACATATGCCAAGCAAATTTAACAAATATCAAATAATTGAAATTTTGTTTTCTTTGCCAGGAAAGAAAGAGGGAAATGTAAAATACAGAATTAGTCATAGTAAATAAAACATATGTATATATGCATTTCCTGTGGCTGGTATTATGGACTAGCAAGTCTGCTTTGGATGCTGTATTATGAAGATTGGAGGTTGAGATACTTCTAGAAGCCACTTTCTGCGATTGATTCAGCCATCCTTTGGAGAAAATATGAAACTGTTAGTTTGGTCTCTAACTTTTTAATTCTCTCCTCCATTCAAGAAGATTTCATAATAAAGCTGGGTAACATTTTAAAATACTGATAAAAATAAGATAGGAAAGAATTTAAAGGAAGGTAGAGCTGGGGTGATCTCCACAAAGTGCGTCCTCTTAAATTTTATACATTTATCAGAGGTTGTCCATAAACTTGTTAGCTGTATGTTAACCTATGAAGGAGTGCAAGGAGAATGTTGCAAGATTCATGGCATTTACAACTGGTCATTAAGCTTTTAGAATTAGCTGGGGAGTGAGCTAGGTGAATTTTCATGTCTACACATTTAATCCTTACAATTAAAGTGTGAAATGTGGGTTTTGCTATTTTTGTTTTACAGATGAGTTACTCAGGTAACTCGCCCAAGACCCTACAGCCAGTAAGTGGCTGAGCCTAAAGTTTGAACAAGTACTGACTGCCTGATTCTAAATTGAGAGATCTTACTGCTATTATGCCTTTTTGATCAGTGGTTAATGTATTTTGCAAGGTTGCGTTAAACAAACAAGCATCTCTAAAAGAAAATGTCTTAATCAGTGTCACAGACATCTTAACCAAGTTATGCTCATGTCTCTTTCTTGCATTTTTCCAAACTGTTTCCACTTGGTATGCAACTCATTGCCTAGGGATTGATATTACTTTTAATTTATGACGAACAGTAAGATAAATACGTTGCAAAACCATTAGAAATATTTTACCTTCACTTATTTCTTCTCTAATGCTCTCTTTATGTAGATCTGAGTTTCTGATGTGTACCATTTTCCTTCTCCCTGAAGAACTGCTTTTAATTGGTTCTTGCAAGTCAGGCCTACCGGCAACAAATACCCTCAGTTTTTGTTTTGAGAAAGTCTTTATTTCTTCATCATTTTTGAAGAATGATTTTGCAGGTACAAGGTTGGTGTTTTTTTGTTTTTTGTTTTTCCTAAGTCAGGCCTACCGGCAACAAATACCCTCAGTTTTTGTTTTGAGAAAGTCTTTATTTCTTCTTCATTTTTGAAGAATGATTTTGCAGGTACAAGGTTGGTGTTTTTTTGTTTTTTGTTTTTCCTGCTCTCTCGACACTTTACAGTCATGCATCAATTAACGATGGGGATACATTCTGAAAAATGTGGTCTTAGGTGATTTCATTATTGTGCTAACATCATCATATGTGAGTATACATAGTATATTACATAGTAACATAGTATATGTTAAATATGATGTACAAACATTGTACTTACACAAACCTACATGGTATATAGCCCACTACACACCTAGGCTATTCTAATAATAGTAGCCATTATAATCTTATGCGACCATTGTATACGTGGTTTGTAGTTGCCTGAGATGTTATGCAGTGCATTACTGTATTTCACTCCACTATGCTTTTGCTTGCATGGTTTCTGAGAAGTCTGATCTATTCTTATCCTTGTTCCCCTGTAGATAAGGTGTTTTTCCCCCCTTCAGCTTCCTTCAAAATTTTTCTTTTCCTTTGATTTCCTGCAGTTTGAATATGATATACCTAGGTGTAAATTTCTGTGGTATCTGGCATTTGTTTTGGGAAATTCTCAGTCATGATTGCTTTAAATATTTCTTCTGTTCCTTTTTCTCTTCCTCCACTAGTTCTATTACACATATATTAACCTTTAGTAGTTGTCCCACACTTCTTGGGTATTGTTTCTTTTGTCTTTTTTCTCATTGCTTTTCCACTTTAGAAGTTTCTGTTGACATATCCTCAAGCTCAGAGATTTTTTTCCTCACCTGAGTCCAGATTACTAATGAACCCATCAAAGGCATTCTTCATTTTTGTTACATTTTTTATTTCTAGCATTTCTTTTTGATTTTTCCTTAGAGTTTTCATTTTTCTTCTTACATTACTCATGTGTTCTTACATATTTTTTAGTTTTTCCATTAGAGCCCTTAGCATATTAATCATAATTATTTTAAATTCCTGATCTTATAATTCCAACATCCTTGCCATATCTGAGTCTGGTTCTTATGCTTGTCTGTGTCACATGTCTTAAAAGCTCATGTAGTTTGCCTTTTAATATGCCTTGTAGTTTTTTGTTGAAAGGTAGACATGATATATGTACTGGGTAAAAAGAACTATGCTAAATAGGCCTTTAGTGATATGGTGGTAAGGTGTAGGGGGAGGGGAGCATTCTGTAGTCCTATGATTAGGTCTCAAGTCTTTTAGTGAGCCTGGGCTGTGACCTTCACAAGTGCTTCTCAGTTTTTCCCCCTCCTTAGGAGGGACAGCATAGTTAGACTGGGCTGGAGTTGGGTGTTTTCATTCTTCTACCTAGAGGACTTCTCCTGGATTGGTTGGGCTCTGGTTGAATAATTTCTTTTGAGGTGAGGGCAGATCTTGTTAAGGACAAAATGCCCTGGGTGTATATCAGAATGGTACTTTTCCCTTTCCCCTGCTGAAAGGATGAGGAGATTTTTTTTTTCACTGTGAGAACCGGATAGAACTGAAGGTAAAACTCACATGAGTGTTGGGAGAGGGGCTGAGATTGAGCCTCCTTGGAGTTTTTAACTCTCAGACTTGTCTACACTGAGCCTCCATCAATCTGTCAATTACAGTTTTTGGTTTTCCTGCCTCAGTGCTGGTTCCTGCAGAGGTTTCTGTATGTGGATTTTTACTCCTGTAAGATGATTCCATGTATTCTCCTGTCTCCTGTTTAAAAAATTTATTTTATTTTGGCAGCTGGACAGTATGGTGGTGTTGATTTTCAGTTCTGTTTTTTACTTGTTGGCATGGATTGGTGACCTCCAAGCTCCTTATGCCAGACGAGAAACCAGACATTCAAACTATTAGAAGTAAATAGTAATCAGTTATTATCCATTGCTATGGCTTCATTAGTGTATGAGAATTAAGCATGTATCCTGCCCCTATGTCTCCACCATGTGTTGGTCCCACCCTTTGGAATCCTGGTAAAGATAGCCCTACCCATTGGGCTCATACACTGTGAGCCTGTGGTAGAAGTAGCAGCCCTGATGATCTCTGAATGGTCTTTGGGATTCTTTCCCCCCTTTTTGAAGAATAGTGCATGTTTACAGCTAAATAGCTCTATGGTGCAGTCTGGTAAGGTATAAGAAACTCAAGGGTCTTCTTTCATTTTGTCCCATCTTTCATTTCCTTTAGTCCCAGTTGGAAGTGTTTCTGCAGGTATAATTCTATTTCTACTCCTGGCTTTTGTTCAGGTGGTTGATTAAGTCCATGATTCATACTTTAGTGTTTATTTCAAAAAACAGTTTCTCATTTTTTTGATAATTGGGACAGGTTGATAATTTTCCAAATCTTTAAATTCTGTTTCCTTTTTGCCTCATGATTTTTGTCTTCATTTCTCTCTTCTGTTTTACAATAAGCAGTCAGGAAGAACCCAGCTGCTCCTTCCACACTTTGCCTAGAGACCTCCTCAGCTAAATATCCAATTTCATAGCTCAGACGTTTTATCATCCAGAAACACTAGAACATGAAACAATTCAGCCAAATTCTTTGCCACTTTATAACAAGGATCACCTTTCCTCCAGTTTCCAATAACATATTACATATTTTCATCTGAGACCTCATCAGAATAGCCTTTACCATACATATTTCTACCAACATTCTGCTCAGGATTTCTTAGGTGTTCTGTAAGAAGATTGAGGTTTTCTCTACAGGACTCCTTTTTTTCTTTCTGAGCTCTGACCAGAATTGGCTTTAGAGGTATCTTCATGGCAATGTTGGTTTTTTCCCTAGCATGCTCCTCAAAACTCTTCTAGTCTCTACCCATTATCCAGTTCCAAAGCTGCTTCAACATTTTTCAGGATTTGTTAAAACAGCACCCCCACTTCTTGGTACCAATTTCTGTTTTAGTCTGTTTGGGCTGCTATAACAAAATGCCACAAACCTGGTAGCTTATAAACAACAGAAATTCATTTCTCACAGGGCTTGGGGCTGGAACTCTGAATCAGTGCCAGTATGGTCAGGTTCTGGTGAGGACTTTCTTCCAGGCTTCAGACAGCTGTCTTCTGGTTATATCTTTACAGGGCAGAAAGATTGCTCTCTGGGGTGTCTTTTATAAGAGCACTTATCACATTCATGAGGGCTTTACCCTTATAAACTAATTACCTCCCAAAGGTCCCACCTCCTTCCCACTTCCTAGAAGTGTTACATTGTGGGATAGGATTACAACACAGGAATTGGGCAGGGGGCAGGGGGAGTTGGGGGGGGGGAGAGCGACTGAAACATTCAGTCCATAACACAAAAATTTATTATTTTAATACTTATGAATTATGTTCAGTGTTCCAGGGATGCAGCAATGAGTAGAACAAAAAGTCCTGTTATCATGGAACTTATATTCTAGGGGGGAAGTAAGAGACAAGACTATAAACCAATAAACAAATATATGAAGTCAGTGCTAAGAGGAAAAAATAAGTGAGGGGCTAGAGAAAGGTAGAGTGTTATTTTAGTTAGCAGTCAGGAAAGTTCTCTTGGAGGTGGTAATGTTTGAGCAGGAACTCGAATACATGAGGGAGCAAGGCGTGTGGAAGTGTGTTCCAGGTACATGGTGCAGGTACAAAGTGTGCTGCATGAATAGAGAGCTGGCAGTGTGGCTGGAACACAGTGAGTGAGGCATGACTGAGGCGCTACTATGGGCACATCTTGGAGGGCCAGGTTGGTGAAACTTTTCTGTAAATAATTATTCTGTAAAAATAGCAATTTTGAGGGGGTGGAGGTGTATAAGAGCTCTGTCATGACTACTCACCTCTGTTGTAGTAGTAGTGGGAAAGCAGCCATAAATGTTGTGTAGACAAATGGATATGGCTGTGTTCCAGTAAAACTTTATTTACAGAAATAGGCAGTGGACTTGGTTTGGCACATTGGCTATAATTAGCTGCTTGCTGCTCTAAGATCTCATAAACCATTGAAAAGCACTTTGAACTTTATTCTAAGTATGGTTGGAATCACTGGAGGGTTATGAATAGGTGAGTGAAGTGATAGGACTTATTTTTAAAGGATTACAGGTGGGTTTGTGGGAAACAACCTTTTTCTCCACACAGTGGAAGCAGGGAAAGCTATTTGGGGTTCCATATGAGTAGGAAAGAGATCATGGTGGAGTTGGCAAGAATGGGTAATATTAGATGTATTAGAGATTAAGTGTGTGTGTCTAAGTGACTAAGGTTATTAGACCAACTGAGTGAGGTGGAACATCTTACTAGTTTGGGAAGACTTTATAAGAATGAGCTTTGGTCAAGAAATTGAGTTTGAAATGCCTATTAAACATCTAAGTGCCAGAAATGAGTAGGCTGTCTCCCAGGGAGAGGAGAAGGTGTGGAAAATAATTATCTGGAAGGATGAATGGAACAAGGAAATGTAATAGAAATGTTAGACAGCACTGTAATAACACACGAGATTTGTTATAAGTTTAAAGTGAGAGTAGATACCACTGTGTGCTTTTTTCCCCAGTCATGATGACCTGTGTGGGTGCAGGCATGGAGGAGATGGGAGTTGGGTTTAACTGGAGCTGTGATTTTATTAGACAGAATGGAGGGAAAGAGGTCCTAGGAAAATATGTGGCCTGTGAATTCCAATTCAGGTGGGGAGAGAAGTGAGGTCATGGTAGAGAGACAGTGAAAGCTCAAGAAATTGTACATACCAGTGAGGTTAAAGAATTGTTAGGCTCACTGTTACTAGTGGAAGTGAAATGGAAAGGCAGGAATTCAGTCAGAGTGGGATGCTTGGAATTAAGATTTTTCTCATGATACATTAATTGCTAGCACAAAGATCCAACATATGACCATGAGAATGGGTGATTGAGGTGACACCGAGGATATGATCATTGAATGTAAGGAAGTTGAGTAACTGAGTGGTCAGAGTGTGGCATTAATCCTCTTACATGCATTTCAGAATCACTAAGAATGATCAAAGGAGTTGTAGTAGAGATCAAGACATTAAGCTTGGAAGGAAGTGCAAACTACAGTGAATGTGAGTGCTGGGGAGTGAGCAGGAAGGTAGTTGTAAATGCTAATTCTAATTAGCTTTATTACTTTAGTCCAAGTCACTTAACCACTCAAGTGTGTCTTTCCTAATGTGTATAGTAATGGGTCCGTGACTCTGTTTTTTTGTGGCTGGCCCCATTAGGGGATCCTTATATCCTCTGTTATATGGTGTTTTAACAGTGTGCTCTAACCAACTGAGCTCACTGGCCAGCCTGTGACTCAGTTTTTAAACCTAAAAACCTGGACTGAAAAAGCGGGAAAGGTTTGGGAAGGAAAGGAATGGGAGTATCCTTCTAGTGCAGTGATTAAGTTTGAGCATCTTTTACTTCTGGCATCATTTTTAAAAATTTATTATTATTATTTTATTTTTTATTGAATCAATTGATTATACATACTTTTGCTGTTCAATGTTGACGAAATCAATATTAGTAGTATATATATTGTTACAAATTGTACTTATTCTTATTATTATTTTATTTTTTATTGAATCAATTGATTATACATACTTTTGCTGTTCAATGTTGACATATGTTGATGAAATCAATATTAGTAGTATATATATTGTTACAAATTGTACTTATTCTTTTTTTTTGTGTGTGTGTCTGGCAACGGATTGCAACCCTCAGTGTCGCGCCCGTACCGGACCGGGACCGGCAACGGGATCGCAACCCTCGGTGTTGCGCCCGCACCTCGCTCAGCCAGTGAGCGGGAACCGGTCTGTATGTGGGATCCGAACCCTCGGCGGGAGCGCCGCCGCACTCCCAAGCGGCACACTGTAGCAGTGTGCCACCTGGCCGGCCCAAATTGTACTTATTCTTTATGCCCCTTGTCCAATCTTTCACTATTCCCCTCTCCCTCCTTCCTCACACCACTGATAACCCTAGATTTCTTCTCTCCCTCTGAAAGAGTAATGGTTACTCTGTTGATTTGTTGCCTAGATGATCTGTCCAATGCTGAGAGGTGTGTTCAGATCCCCCAATATTATCGTAGAACAGATGCTTCTTTTGTCACTCTGGAATATGGTTACTCTGTTGATTTGTTGCCTAGATGATCTGTCCAATGCTGAGAGGTGTGTTCAGATCCCTCAATATTATCGTAGAACAGATGCTTCTTTTGTCACTCTGGAATGGGCTTTGTGGAGAGAGACATCCTCTTCTTTTCTTTAGTCTCTGCTGGTTACTCCTTGTGTCAATGCACTCCAGTAGCTGGTGGACCATCTGTGTGGTGGTTGTGATGTTTAGACACTTTTGTGGCAGCCATGGTTAACTGTGGTGGCTGTGGTGGGCCACCCACATGGAGGTGATGTTTTTGGCATGCTTCTTGGCACTGGCAGCGTGCCTGGTTGTGGGAGGGGGGTTCCAGTCCCCGGCTCCATGCCTCGGGCCCTACTTCTGGCATCATTTTAATGAATTATTGGTCCAGAATGTTCTTCAGTGACACAATCACAAAGTTATCACCAAAGTAAGAAGGCTACTTACCCAAATCTTAAATTCTTTTCAATTATTATAACTGACTTTTGAATCCCATGTTACATTTGTTTCTACATTTCTTGGTCTCTACTGTAGTGTTTTGTATATTAGTAGATCTTCACTGAATTGTATTAACTATAAGAGACTTCCAAAAAATGACTTTTTAAGAAGCAATTGATCACCCTTTATGCAAATATAACACGATGAAAGTAGAAAATGGTGATTGTAATTTTGCATATTTTGCTTGAAGTGTGGAGTATTTACTAAATTTTTGTATGTTAATAATTCTAGTGGGTATAAAGTCTTCCTGTTAATAAGGATTTTGTGATCCATAATATTGAACAGCCAGTGTGTGCTTTAGTTAGTTTATAACAGGATATGATCAGTAGGAAAATGAATCTATTTCTAAGATTTTCACAATTTGACCATCACTCTTTTGAGGATTTGACAGTCTCAGATATAAAGTATTCCTTTTTCTTTTAAGTAGCTCATAAAAAGTGGTCTTTAAAGGAGTATTCTCTAAATTGAGGCACTGACTTTCATTATAAATGTAGAGGTCCATTCACATAGAAAATAATCAGTCCAAGATGGCAATGCAATGTGTATCTAGAGTTACACTGAGTTTATAGTGTATTTAGAAGGGAGCGGGAAAAAAATCCTTTATCTACAAATAATCCAGGTGTTAATATTAAGACTTTGAGTTTGTCTCTGGAATTCTTTTAAAATTTACAAGTTTCCTAGAAACATCGTGGGTATTAGTAATAGAGAATAGAGATAATATGCTTGTGAGAATAGCACCAGAATGTAACTGACTTTGGAAATGCTAATACTTTTGATAAATTTTATTTGCCTACTTAGCTGAAATAATGACTTTTATATACACCCATCGTCTGTGCAAACTGCTTTGGTTTTGTGGTTGTAAATTTTTACTCTTCATCTAATGAGAAATAATTGAAGTAATTTTTACTAGGTGCAGTACAACTGTTTGAGAAATGTTTTTTCAGCCCTGATTAGGAGGAGAAATTTGGGATATCTTGTTTTTCACCCATGTGCAACCAGACGGGGGTAAGGAGAAGAGTTAGGATAGTATGTGAAAAATTGGTGGAGACCTCTAAGTTGTTTCCAGTCTTTATATGTACAGGGTATTGAATAGAAGATGACTTTATGATTTTAGTCCTAAATCAATTACTGTTTTAGTTACAGATTCAGCCACACTGTTCAATCCTATGTGAGATCATGTAGCATATCTGAAGGAAAGCTTTCCTTTTTGGTTTACAGGATTAACTAATTTATAAAGAGGACATGTGTGTAGAATCTGAATTTAAGTTGTGTAGGCTTTTTTTTTTTTTTTTTTTTTTTTAGAAAACAGTTTTAAATTTCAGAAGAAATTGTTAGCACTCCAACAGTTAAGTTTTTACTTACAATAGCAGCTAGATACTGTACAAGGAAAAATGATGTCTTCAATTTCAGTATCAGTCATTGTCCTTTTCCTGATTGCCTAAAGTTTAGAAGTAGGAATCAAGTAAGATCCATACATTGCTTTTGGATGTTATGAATTTAAGTTTCCTTTAATCTGTAGGGCCACCCTCCATTTTTTCTCTTTCTTTTCCTTACTTCAATTTTTTGTTGAAGACATGGCTTTTCTTTCTTTTAGTGACTGGCCAGTATAGGGATCCAAATGGCTTTAAAAAAAAAAACAACAAAAAACATTTGATTCTGTAATGTAGCTGAAATGTTTTTGTTGTATATTTTAAAGCTAGAATCTAACTCTGTCCTTGCTTCTAACAGTTAATCAACACTATTTAAAATATAATTTTAAATTCTCCATTGATTTGAAGTGCTACTTTTATCATATATAAAGTATTATATAAGAATTATTATGTGATAAAAGCAGCATTTCAAATTAATGGATAAATACAGTATTCTTAATACCTAAAAATTTCATTTGTGTTTTGATCGGAATTATAATAATATATTAATTTGTAGGAAATTGACATCTTGACCATATTGAGTTTTCCCATCCAGGAGGGAACATGTTGTATCTTCTTGAGTGCTTTGTTGAACAACTTGAGTGCTAGTTTTAGATGTCACTCCTAAATACTTCAGCTTATATCTCCTAAGATATAGTTGTCACACTCAAGAAATTTATATTAATACAACACTTATCAGTAGTTCATGTTCACATTTCTCCCAGTTGTCCTAATAACCTTTATAGCTGTTTTTAAAATGAGGACCTGTATTAGTCCATTTCTGTTGCTTTTAACAAAATACATGGAACTGGGTAATTTATAAAGAAAATGAAATTTATTGCTTACTTTTTCTGAGGCTGGGAAGTCCAAAGTCCAAGGAACACATCTGGTGGTGGTGACAGTGACCCGGGGGTCTCACATTGCAAGATGGTGGAAGCAGAGAGAGAGAGAGAAAGACAGACTCTCCTCTTCTTTTAAAGCTGTCAGAACCACGCCCCTGACCACCATTTTTAATCCATTCCCTACTACACGGTTGTACAATCCAATCACATCTACAAGCCTCCACCTTTCAATTACCATAATAGGATTTCCCACCCTCTTAACAGTCACAGTGGGGGCCAAGTTTCTAATACACAAAACTTGGGGGACACAATTCAAGCTTTCAGAAAGTTTTGGGGGGGACATAACTCAGTCCACTACAGGACCCAATCAAGGAACAAGCAGTACATTTATTTGTTGTGTCTCTTTAGATCTCCTTTAATTTGTCTAGGACAGTTCCTTAGTCTAATTTTTTTTTTTTTTTTTTTGTCTTTTATGATACTGACAGTTTTTGAAGTGTTTGGGTCACTTGTTTTGCAGAATATCCCTCAATTTAGGCCTAACGGCTTGTGATATGTAGGTGATGGTTTAACCATTTCAGTGCAGTACATGAGGAGGCACATGATATCAGTTTGTCCAGTTATTGATGTTAAGTTTGATCTTTTGGTAAGCTGTTGTGTGCCATGGTTCTCTTTATTCTGTTTTCCATCAGTCTTTCATTCAGTGGTTTTAGTGTGAGTTGTGATTTGAATGTGTCCCCCAAGTTCATGTTTTGAAAATGTAATCCCCAGTGCAACCGTGCTGAGAGGTGGGACCTATAAGAAGTGATTAATGCTGTTATTGCAGGAGTGAGTTAGTTATTGTGAGAGTGGATTCCTGATAAAAGGATGAGTTCAGCCCCCTCCCCTCTCTCCTGAGCATGTGCTCTTTTGCCCTTCTGCCTTTCTGCCATGGGATGATGGAGCGATGTGGCCATCTCCAGATGGAGCCTTTCAATCTTAAAGTTCCCAGCCTCTACAACCATGCGCCAAATAAATTTTTGTTCTTTATAAATTACCTAGTCTCAGGTATTCTGTTATAGCGGCACAAAAGAGACTAAGACAACATCCATGGATAATTACAGTCTGAATCAGTGATTACTCTGGTGGTTATACAATGGTATTTTTCTGTTTCTAGCATGTTTCTACATTTATTCATTGGCATTCTTCCATATTTCCGTCCCTGCCCCACCTTTTTTTTTTTTTTTTTTTTTTTTTTGACATGTTCCATTGTTTTTTTGAGCACTTACTTTCTGGCACAAGTTATTTAGGCTTCCCTTATTCTTTCCCTGTTCCTTTTGTACTTTCCCTGACCATTTTTCCAAGGAGTCCTGGCTTCTTTTTAAGGAAGAGGAGTATTTAGAAAGTAAGGTCTAGGTCTGGGTGTAGATCATTTCCATCATCCCAAAAAGTTTTTTTTTATGTCCCATTGAATCTGTGCCTCACCCCTAACCCCAAGCCACCACTTATCTCCTGTCACCATAGATTAAATGAAACTCATTTCTAGAGTTTCATATAATCGGAATCATGTTGTATGTACTCCTTTGTGTCAGGCTTCTTTTGCTCAGTATGTTTTGATATTTATGATGTACCTATCAATAGTTCATCCCTTTTTATTGCTGCATAGTATTCTGTTATGATTATACCACAATTCACATGTGAGAAACATTTGGATTGTTTCCAGTTTTTGGCTGCTATGAATAAAGCTGCCATCAACACTTGTGTGAAAGTCTTTGTGCAGACATATATTTTTATTTCTCTAGCGTAAATACCTAGGAGTTGCTGGGTTATATGGTAAGTGTAAGTATGTTTAATTTTATAAGAAATTGCCAAACTGTTTTCCAAAGTGGCTGTACCGTTTTCACCATTAGTATATGAGAATTCCAGTTGCTCCATCTTTTTGTTAACACTTGATATTGTTTGCACTTTTAATTTAACCATTCTAACTGGTGTGTAGTGTTGCCTCGTTATAATTTTATTTTGTATTTCACCAATGACTATTGAACATCTTTTCATATGCTTATTGGCCATTAGGATGTCTGTTTGAAGTTTATGTTAAAATCTTTTGCCCATTTTATAATTGATTTTTTTAAAAAAATTGTACATATTTATCGGGTACAGAGTTATATTTCAATACATGTTCAGAATGTGTGATGATCAAATCAGGGTAATTAGCATATTCATCATTGCAAAAATTTATCATTTCTTTGTGATGAGAACATTTGAGCTCCTCTCTTCTAGCTTTTGCCGATTTAAAAATTTGCTTTTAAAAAAATTACATTTTAAGAGTTTACTATATATTCTGGGTACACTCTCTTTTCGGTCAGATATATGTATTATGGTTTGCCTTTTCATTTTCTTTACAATGTCTTGAAGAGCAAAAGTTTTTGATTCTTTTGAAGTCACATTTGTTAGCTTTTAATTAATGGTTTGTATTTTTTGTGTCCTGTGTAAAAATATTTTCTTTTCCCTCAGGGTCATAAATATTTTTTCTATGTTTTCTTTGAAAGTTTTAAAATTTCAGTTTTTACATTTAAGACTGTGATCCATTTCAAGTTTATTTTTGTGTATGGTATGAGGAAAGGGTTGGGGTTTGGTTTTCCTATTTGTTTATGCAGATGTTCCAGCACCATTTGTTGAAAAGACTATCCTTTCTCCATTGAATTACCTTGACATCTTTGTCAAAAGTCAATTGATCATGTGTGTGTGGATCTATTTCTTTACTGTCTACTCTGTCCCATTGATCTCTATGCCTATCCCTATTCCAGTACATCATTGTCTTGTTTACTATAACTTTAAGGTAAGTTCTGAAGACAAATGGTATAAATGGTGTAAGTCCTCCAACTTTGTTACTCTTTTTCAAGAATGTTTTTGGCTCTTCTTGTTTCTTTGCATTTTCATATATATTTTAGAATCAGCTGGTAAGTTTCTACAAATAGACACTGAGTTTTTAAATTTTTTTTTCTTTTGGTGGCTAACCAGTCCAAGATGCTGAGATTTCGATTGGGGTTGTCTCGAATTTGAGGAAAATTGCCAGTTAACAATATTGGCTTTTAATCCATACATATAACATATCTCTCCATTTATTTATGTGTTCTTTAATTTCTAGTTTTTATTGAATTAAAATTGATTATACAAATTTTGGGGGTTCAACATTGAGATATGTTGGTCAAATCAATATTACTAGCATATATATTGTTACAAATCGTAATTATTCTTTATGCCCCTTGTCCAATCTCTCCCCATCCCCCTTTCCCTCCCCCCACCCCCCTCTAATCACCCCAGATTTCTTCTCTCCCTCTGATAGAATAATGCTTACTCTGTTCATTTGCTGCCCAAAAGATCTGTCCAATGCTGAGAGGCATGATCAGGTCCCCCAATACTATCATAGAGCAGATGCCTCTTCCATCACTCTGAAATGGGCTCTGCAGAGAGAGAGATGCTCCTCCTTTCTTAATCTCTGCTGGTAACTCTCCTTGTGTTAAGGCACTCCAGTGGCTGGTGGACCATCTGTGTGGTGGTTGTGGCGTCTTGCCACCTTCACGGCAGCTATGGTTATCATGGTGGCTGTGGTGGGCCACCCACATGGAGAAGATGTTTTCGGCATGCTCCTTGGTGCTGGCAGTGTGCCTGGTTGTGGAGAATATCCGATCCCCAGCTCCATACCCCAGGTCCCCGAGTGGGTCCTGAGGCACTGGCACGGGGTGCCTGGTTGTGGGAGGGGGGTCCAGTCCCCTCTCCATGCCCCAGGTCCCTGGGTGGGCTGTGAGGCGCTGGTGCAGTGAGCCTGGTTGTGTGTGGGGGGGTCCAGTCCCCTTCTCCATGCCACGGGTTCCTTGGTGGGCAGTGAGGCACTGGTGCTGTGATCCTGGTTGTGGGAGGAGGATCTGGTCCCTTCTCCATGCCCTGGGTCCCTGGGTGAGCCCCAAGGCACTGACATGGTTAGCCTGGTTGTGGAGGGGGGTTCCAGTCCACTTCTCTATGTCCCGGGTCCCCAGG
This sequence comes from Galeopterus variegatus, assembly GCF_000696425.1. Taxonomy (NCBI): domain Eukaryota; kingdom Metazoa; phylum Chordata; class Mammalia; order Dermoptera; family Cynocephalidae; genus Galeopterus; species Galeopterus variegatus. The sequence continues at coordinate 610,576 of NW_007726539.1, forward strand.
AGGGCCCCAAGGTGCTGGCATGGTGAGCCTGGTTGTGGGAGAGGGGTCCGGTCCCCAGTTCCATGCCCTGGGTCCCTGGGTGGTCCCCAAGGCACTGGCATGGTGAGCCTGGTTGTGGGAGCGGGGTTCAGTCCACTTGTCCATGTCCCAGGTCTCCGAGTGGGCCCTGAGGTGCTGGCATGGGGTGCCTGTTTGTGGGAGGGGGGTCCAGTCCCCTTATCCATGCCCCGGGTTCCTGGGTGGGCCCCTAGGCACTGGTGTGGTGAGCCTGGTTGTGGGAGGGGGGTCCAGTCCACTTCTCCATGTCACCCCCCTGGCGTGGGGCTCCTTGTTGTGGGAGGGGGGTCCAGTTACCTTCTTCATGCCCTGGGTCCCCGGGTAGGCCCCAAGGCACTGGCACTGTGTGCCTGGCTGTGGGAGGGGGTCCGGTCCCCTTCTCTGTGTCCTGGGTCCCTGGGTGGGCCCCGAGGCACTGGCGTGGGGTGCCTGGCTGTGGGAGGGGGGGTCCGGTCATCTTCTTCATGCCCTGGGTCCCCGGGCGGGTCCCAAGGCACTGGCGCTGTGTGCCTGGCTGTGGGAGGGGATCTGGCCCCCTTCTCCATGACCCAGGTCTGTAGACAGGCCCCAAGGCACTGGTGCTGTGAGCCTGGTTGTGTGAGGGGGGTCTGGTCCCCTTCTCTGGATCCCAGGTCCCAGGTGGGTCCCAAGGCACTGGCATGGGGTGCCTAGTTGTGGGAGGGGAGTCCGTTCCCATTCTCCGTGCCCTGGGTGCCCGGTCTGGCCCCAAGGCGTTGGTGGTGTGCCTGGATGTGGGAGTGGGGTCCAGTCCCCAGATCCAATCCTCACGTTCCTGGGTGGGGCCCCAGGGTGCTTGTGGTGTGAGTGGTTGTGGGTGGGAGTCCTGCCCCTGTCCTCATGCCTTATGTCTCCTGGTGGGCCCCAAGGCATTCGTGGTGTGCCTGGGCCAGAACTAATTTTTTTGTCCTTTTCTTGCTTCTAACATGGGGGAACTTCCTGTAGGAACCAGTACTTAAGCTGTGTGGTTGACCTAAATTGCTGCTTTGCTGCCGTTTCCCTAGGGAAGACTTTTTGTGCAGCTCAGGGTTTAATGGTTGACCTTATAGGTACTTCTGGCTCTGATACTTGGTGCATCTGTGTTGTGTAGAAACTCTGATCTGGGCCTGGGTTTTTTCATTAAACTGCACCCCATGCAATTCTGCATTCCTGACCAGTCTCCTCTGAGTGGTCCTGCACTGATTGGGGGGTGGATCAGCTGTGCTTGCTGTGTCCCAGTGTTCTTCCGGTGGGCCTGTCTCCCCCACTGCCTGTGCTTCAGACACTTCCCCGCACAAATCAGTCCCCTGCGTTGACTCACTGGCCTCTGAATGGCTTCTCTTTTTCAGCTGTTCTGGGTCCTCACTCCTGCATGGGTCCACGGGAGCCCTATTAGTGGTCTTGCTGTCCTGGGGCCACCAAAGTCCTTTTCTCCCCTGCTGCCTCTAAGTAACTCTATCTAAAGGGCACAGCTGTGGCTTCTGCTGGCTCCTGCTCCATGTGCTCCAACATTAAAGCAGCCGCAGCCCAAAATGCTGACAGCAGTTTTTTCTTTCTCTCATTGTGGTTTCTCCCACCTTCATGAGTTCCATATGTCTCTCCTCCTCTTCATCTGAGCTCCAGTGGCCCCAGTTTGGCTGATGTTACATTTTTATCATTGTAAATTTGTTGATTTGTGGGAGAGAATGACGCTGCGGACCTTCTATTTCACCATCTTGACCGGAACTCTGTGTTCTTTAATTTCACTCAGCTAGGGCCGGCCCCATGGCGCGCTTGGGAGAGTGCAGCGCTGGGAGCGCAGCGACGCTCCTGCTGCGGGTTCGGATCCTATATAGGAATTCCCGGTGCGCTCACTGGCTGAGCGTGGTGTGGGTGACACCACACCAAGGTTTGCGATCCCCTTACCGGTCATGAAAAAGACAAAAAAAAAAAAAAAAAAAATTTCACTCAGCTATATTTTACAGTTTATTTGGATAGGTCATGTACATATTGGATTAAATTTATCCCTGGTATTTTTTTTTTTTTTGATGCTATTGTAAGTGGTATTTAAAAATAATTTAATTTCCAATTGTTTGGGGTTTTAAAAAATCTACTTTGATTTAATTTTATTATTTTGAATATATAAAATTTAAAATTGCTTAAAAGTCAAAACTATGTCATATATTAAAAAGGTACTTAGCAGTCCCATGCCATCTCTTGTCCTTTCTACCTCTTTCCCATCCATTGCCTTTATATAACAATTTTATTAGTTTCCGTTTCAATCTTTCAAGGTGGAATTGCTTTGAAAGTTCAAACATTCTAGAAACCCCTGGTCTGGCATGGCTCACATGGTTGTTGGAGGGCAGATACTTTGGGCTCAACATATAGCTCTTTAAAAAAACACAAAAAGAGTTTGACACCTTTTCTATCTCCTTTGAGGTACAGGTGATGGCCCATGCTTGCAAGTTTAAAGAATAGGTTTTTCCTAAAATATATATTACACAGTAGGTGAGCATAATTTCCAGACAAAGAGATATCTTACAGGGTTTTTGCAAGCATTTTATGTTTTCATCCTTGTTGCAAAATGTGTATATAATTTGTCCCTTAGAAAAATATTAGTAAAAATTGAATAAGAGCAAAAGACATCAGCAGCAGTTTACTAGTCCTGTTTTTTAGCCACAAGAAAGGAGATATAGTAGACATGAAGGCTGCTCATCTTTATTTCTAGTTCTCCTCTCCTAAGTCTATGATGGGTTATACTTCTCCACCTCCTTGAAGTTAGGTATGGCCATGTGATTTGCTTTGGTCAGTGAAATATGAGTGGAAGTGACATATACTTTCAATTGGAAAGACTTAAGAACTGGTGCAAAATTTTCCTTTACCTCACTCTGTCTCCTACACTGCTGCTATGACTAGGAGTGTTCCAAATGGTGGAGCTTCTCTGTCAGCCTGGGTCTCCAGTCCAGGACACATGGAGGAGAGGCCCCAGTGCCAGGCAATGCATATATAAGTTGAAGAAGAAATAAACCTTTATTGTTTTAAGCTACTGACATTAGGGTTATTTGTTGTAGCATAACCTATTTTTTCCTGACTAGTATAGGAGAAATTAATTTTGTGGTAAGTGTTGGAGGTTGGGGCCTGAGACTTAAAGAAAAATTGGACCAAGGGTCTCTGGGAACAGAGATGTGGAGAGTTCAGTTTTGGACTGTAACTAGTAAGTAGCAACAATCTGTCTAAAAAGCAAAAAATACATTGATTTAAGACATGGGTTTATTGTTGAAGAGATATAAATGAGCCTAAGGTTTAGTTTCTCATCATGGGAAGGAGTGAATGGAGAGAACAAGGTTGAAGATACAGAAATGAGGGAACATAGTACCCTGTCCACTAGAGGCTGGAAAAGTGGGCTCTCCAGAGCACAAATGGCTTAATTAGGAGGAGGGACATTACTTTTGTTGTGGCAGGAGAGGGAAGGAGAATTGTTGGGTGTAGATGTAGGCAGATTTATAGATCTGCTGGGGGAGGTCGAAGGATAATGATTATAATAGTTCATGGTTACTGCATACTGTAACCATTGCTGATCTCAGTGCTGTATGTGTTACAACTCACTTGATCCTCACAACCCTATGAGATGGTATCACTGTTCCCATTTTACAGATGCAGAAATTAAAGATGTTCTTCATTGGTGAATTCACTTTTCTCTTAGAAATGGGAGGTGAGGTCATCTGCTGAGAGTGAAAATGGAGGTGAAGTAGCTTCATAATCCATCCGTCTTCATTCTAGGAAGTCACTCCCTTGATGTGGGGAAGAGGGGTGAAGACCTGTACCCATCGGCCTGCAGCACCCGCGATCATGTGTGTAAGAGCAGATGTAGGAAGCCTGTGGAGACTGGACATGGAGGGCCTTGGTTTGAGGGTGTTATTGGGTCTCTCTGTAGAAGAGCCTCTGGGAAGAAGACAGGATGGCTGCAATTGCACCTCTGAGCCTCCCTGAAGTGATGGTGACCATTCATGTCCAGCCTTATAAGGAAGCCAGATTATTCTGATCTATTTTCCCCCATTGGAAAATATCTTTTAGGAGAGGGGCTCACTGTTATGTTCATTGGCCAGGTGATCTCAAGTGACCTGGCTGAGTGAGGCCTGCCACAATGTTTTGAGGTTTTTATTTACTTACTTGCACTTTTATAGCACTTACTATGCACCTTAAAAAGTTGAAGAATCTTGACATATCTTGGTTATATGGGGATTCTTGCTTCTCCCTTTTGCCCTCTTCTATATGGTTACTTAGTTGGTGGAGACAAGCCATGTTGGACTTCTTCCTGTTCTGCCAGCACTTTCTGCCCTTGTCTGCTTCTGTGTCTTTGACCATGCTCCTCCTTTTGCCTGGAATATTTTCCACAACTTTTTCTACTGGATACCTGGCCTTGATCATTCATCCTTCTGATCTTGGCTTGAGCATCACTTCCTCAGACCATCCTCCCTTGGCTCCCTTTTTATCTGGGTTAGGCCCCCCTGTTTTAGTTTGCCTGGAATATTTTCCACAACTTTTTCTACTGGATACCTGGCCTTGATCATTCATCCTTTTGATCTTGGCTTGAGCATCACTTCCTCAGACCATCCTCCCTTGGCTCCCTTTTTATCTGGGTTAGGCCCCCCTGTTTTAGTACCTATCATATTTTTTTTCTTTTGTGTCAATGTGTCTTCTTCACTAGACTGTAAGTTCTCAGAGACAAGGACCTGTTTCTTTTGTCCTCCCCAGTTTCCCTTCCAGTGTTTGTGTTGTCTTACACCTGTGGGTGCAAACCAAACTGAAGTGGAGTTCAAATAAATGTTATTTTCACTGCTGTTCTTTCCTTTTATTATGGAGATGTCCAAAACTCAGTTTTAGGTTAACACACACACACACACACACACACACACACACACACACACACACACACTACACTACACACATGCGCGATACACACACACGCGCGATATTTCTGGTTATGAGACAAAGTGTGCCCCGGTCCTTGTTAGTAAGCATGGGCTGCAGTTTGATTCCTAGCTCACTACATGTGCTGAGTTCATTGATGAGGTAATTATTAGGAGTCGTATAACTTCGTATAATGTATGCTATACGAAGTTATTACGTATTTTTTGTGTCCTGTGTAAAAATATTTTCTTTTCCCTCAGGGTCATAAATATTTTTTCTATGTTTTCTTTGAAAGTTTTAAAATTTCAGTTTTTACATTTAAGACTGTGATCCATTTCAAGTTTATTTTTGTGTATGGTATGAGGAAAGGGTTGGGGTTTGGTTTTCCTGTTTGTTTATGCAGATGTTCCAGCACCATTTGTTGAAAAGACTATCCTTTCTCCATTGAATTACCTTGACATCTTTGTCAAAAGTCAATTGATCATGTGTGTGTGGATCTATTTCTTTACTGTCTACTCTGTCCCATTGATCTCTGTGCCTATCCCTATTCCAGTACATCATTGTCTTGTTTACTATAACTTTAAGGTAAGTTCTGAAGACAAATGGTATAAATGGTGTAAGTCCTCCAACTTTGTTACTCTTTTTCAAGAATGTTTTTGGCTCTTCTTGTTTCTTTGCATTTTCATATATATTTTAGAATCAGCTGGTAAGTTTCTACAAATAGACACTGAGTTTTTAAATTTTTTTTTCTTTTGGTGGCTAACCAGTCCAAGATGCTGAGATTTCGATTGGGGTTGTCTCGAATTTGAGGAAAATTGCCAGTTAACAATATTGGCTTTTAATCCATACATATAACATATCTCTCCATTTATTTATGTGTTCTTTAATTTCTAGTTTTTATTGAATTAAAATTGATTATACAAATTTTGGGGGTTCAACATTGAGATATGTTGGTCAAATCAATATTACTAGCACTTTTAAGCATGTAATTTTCACTAGGCAGTAGTATTGGTCATAATAATAATGTAAATAATATAATAATATAATGAGTCAGATATTTTACACAATGCACTATTTCTAATTCTTACAACAACCAAAAAAGGGAGATGGTGGTAGGTGCCATGAAGTCACTGGAGGTTACATAGCATGCCTGTCATAACTCAGCAGGTGTATGACTGAGCCATGATTTGAGCCCAGTCAGTCCCATTTGACAAGTCCTTCATCTTTCTACCATTTCTGTCCAAAAAATGGAGGGTGTAAGATCTTATACTTTGAAGTCCTTAATAACATGCAGCTCACTTTTGGTGTACATTAAAAAACTGAGACGTGATCTGGTTACTTCTGTTTGGTGTTAAGGCTTCCAATGGAAAGGAATGTAGAGGGGAGAAAGCAGAAATTCCTACATAAAGAACATTAACACTCCTCTGTCCAAACCAAATGTAATAAAATGAAATTAAATACCCATTTGTCTCTCAATCTTTTTTTGTGGAAAAGTAAAAGTAATTATGAAACACTGAGTCCAAAAAATCCCTGGAGAACTTTGCATATCTCAGTATTTTGTGTCAAATCTTTTGTGTGACCTCAAAAGCCCAATGATCATTTCATGTAGAAAGCAGGAGAGAGCAGTGAGATCTAGTCATCTGCATGACTGTGAGCTGGCCTCTGATGTGTCTAGATCTCAGTGGTTATCATTAACTAGGTGGTCAATGGTCAGGGAACACCGCTTTGGATGCTTGTGAAGTGAGGCAAGGAAGCACTTTTTATTACCAATCCCAAATCAACTTGTTTCGTGTCAACAGAGTGCTGCTCCGCGTCCTGCTGTGTGCCTCCACCTTCTTGTTTGCTTGGAAAGAGAGATTTCAGCTACTGATGCGATAAAATGCCTCTGCTTTCCACTCCAGATTATTGGGACATGCATGTTTGCTGCGCAGCAAACATAGCTTTCAGGGTCACAGTCATATTTTCCAATGGTGTAGGAAAGAACATTTATGACTTTAGCACCAAAAAGACAAAGATCGTTTCCTTATTAGCAAAAAAAAAAAAAAAGAAATTACAAAATATTGGCCAATTTAGGTGGAGCAATACAAATGTTTGAGGCAAAATAATTCAAGCTGTTTTAAAGCTAGAGGGTTGGGATATCCAAATGTAGCTCTGTAGGATTGCCATGGGTTCCATGAGCTTGCTTTCTGTTTGCGAGAGGGAAACTAAAGTTGGGGAGGAACTGTTTTAGCATATTAATTACATCACAGGCAATTGAGGGGAACTAAGAAGAACCATTTGTAAATATCCATTCATTTATTCATTCGTTCATTCATTCATCCATAAAACAAATACGTAGGATTGCCATGGGTTCCATGAGCTTGCTTTCTGTTTGCGAGAGGGAAACTTGCCTTTTGAAGAACTGTGGCACACATGTTCTAACATAACATGAAAGGAAGGTTTTTTTTTGGTGTGCCAAGAAATCGCTCACGTGAGATCGGATCCTTTTAAACAAATCTGGTGGCAAGCTTTTCCTGAAAGCTTGACTGAAGAATGAAATAATCTAAAGTCATGTTCACGGCAGTCGCCTTCAGCCTTTCATATGGAGTTTGCAAGTTTGCATTTAAAAACACAAATTCCGCCCTTACAGTTCTTCTTTTGTACAGCCAAATAGTGCTCAAAGACTGCTCCTCTGGCTAATTGGGATAGCTTCCAGATGGTGGTGATGATTTTTAGATTTATGGCAAGTTCTAGATCTGACTAGAGACAGCATGTTTAAAAAATGAGCTGTCAGTGCTTCTGGGGTGGGGTTAACCAACCATTGCCCCTCGGAGTATAGCTCACGTTTAGAACTGCAAGGGCAGACAGTTCAACAATGAGGTAAACAAGCTTGGAGGTTTATTAAAGAATAATTGTTTGTTTTTTCCTACAACCAAGGACTGAACTTTTTACTTTATCACATTTGGCTATGTACCTTTTTCTTAAGTAGTGGCCCCATTTACAAGAAACATTTTATTTAGGGTACCGTGAGGCTGCTGGAAGCTCAAAAGCTTTCAGCTGTCAACTCCCTGAACCTCGGTAAAACTCCATCTTCTTCATGCAAGTTTGTTTTCTTTTCCCGTTAACATTCCTCTTTAAAATGGAAACACTCTTCCCATCTCAGCCCTGCTTGCTTGACCTTCCATATCTCTGATGACTTGTAGAAATAAAGAAATTGCTGCCTCTGCGTTCTTTTCCCGGGCTGAGTCCTTTCTCAGTCTGGAGGCATGGTGCCTGTGCGAGGGAGGTCCCTTTGACCTCGACCTCTGGAGAGACTCAGCAAAGGCAAGGACTCGGCCAAGAGTTCTGGATCAAACTTATGAATAGTGTCAAAAACACAATATTGGGGCTTTTATCATCCTGAATAAGGACCAAAATAACCTCTAAAATTTACTGTCCTTGGGCACACAAGTATGAAAGGAAATATGGAATGTCACACTTTTTTCTTTTTAATAAGTGATATCTCAGGGTGAAAAATGTAATTATTTTGTTCATACAGTAAGTAGTAGCCATTGTAAATCTCCCTTTCTTTTTTTCCCTGAAGCCATAGAACACAGTTTTGTTTGAAGTTTGCTTTTGACATCATAGAAGGGAGAATTTAGCCCTCCATCCAAATAGAAGATAATTAATTTTAGACATATGACCAATCCTAGACCTGTCTAGGGTAAAGAATGTGTATTTATTTAAATATGAAAGGCAACCTCTTGAGAGAATTGTGTGGAAACCATGCTATCTAAATATCCCTGTGCCTGAAAGACTGTCATTTCAAGTCATTCTGTGCTTCGAGCCCTGGAGATTGAAGCCTTGTCACAGGCACAGGAGAAGAATGCTGGCTTAGAAGTCAAGAGATGTGAAAGTCCTGTCTCAATCTCTGTTGCAAACTTGCTTTGTTTATCTTGGGCAAGTCACTTTCTCTCCCTCTACACCTAGTGTACTGAGAGGTAAAATGAGGTGGTTGACCTAAGGCAGTGTGTTTATTTAATTAATTAATTTACTTTTGCTTATAATTTATTTTCATATAATATCAAACTTACATAAAATTGCAAGAATAGTACAAGGAACTCCCTACACCCTCTACCCAGATTGACCAATTGTTTACATTTTGCCCCATTTGCTTTATTTGTTCTCAACTCCCTACACCCTCTACCCAGATTGACCAATTGTTTACATTTTGCCCCATTTGCTTTATTCTCGTGTGTGTGTGTGTGTGTGTGTGTGTGTGTGTGTGTGTGTGTTGCTGTAACTTTTGAGAGTAAATTGTAGACATTGTGTCCCTATACCTATAAATATTTCAAGTGTGTCTTTTACGGGCAAGGACATTCTCTTGTATAGCCATAGTACAGTTATCAAAATCAGGCAATTGAACATTAATATAATAGTATTATCTAATCCATATCCCATTTTCAAATGTCATCAACCATCCCAATAATGTCATTTACAGCTGGTTTTTCCCAGTCTTGCCAAGATCACACATTGCATTTAGTTGTTTGTCTCTTTTAATCTCAAATCGTCTTTCAGCCTTTGTGGAGTTTTTGAAGAGTCCAAGCTAGTTATTTTGTGGGTTTTTCCTCAATTTGGGATGGTCTTGATGTTGCCTTATGATTGGACTCAGGTTATGCATGCATATTTAGCAGGAATACCGCAGAAGTGATCTTATGTCTTCAGCGCATCACATCGGGCGGCACATTTGTTGGTTTGTTCCAACTCTGCTGATGTTAGTGTTAATCACTTGGTTAAGATGGTGTTTAAGGAAGTATTTTAAAACTCTTTTTAAATTTCATTTTTTTTTTTGCTGTGGTGCTCTCTTATCAAATGTAATCTTATATAAACTCTAGTAGTAGAGCTGGCCCTCCATGTCTGTGGGTTCCACATCCATGGATTTGATCAACTGTAGATCGAAAATGTTTGAAAAAATAAAAGACACAACAATAAAAAAATACAACTAAAAAATACATTATAACAACTAGTTACATAGCATTTACATTGTAGTAAGTAGTACAAGTAATCTAGAGATGATTTAAGATATATGGGAGGATTGCATAGGTTATATGCAAATAGTACATCATTTTATAATATGCAAATAGTACACCATTTTATGTCACGGACTTGAGCATCTGCGGATTTTGGTATCTGAGGAAGGTCCTGGAACCAATCTCCCATGGATACTGAGGGATGGTTGTATAGATAAATGCTATATTTTATAAAACAATTTATGAGCTCTAAATTATAACCTTTATTTATTAAAAAGACAATGAGAACAGAGGCCATTTTTGGTGTTCATAAACAATTGAAATGGAAGTTGTATTAGTTTCCCAGGGCTGCCCTAGCAAACTACCACAAAGTGGTGGCTTTAAACAACAGAAGTGTATTCTTTCTGTAGGCCAGAGGTCTAAAATCAAGGGTTGCCAGCACCACACTCCCTCTGAAGTCTCCAGGGAGGATCTTTCCTTGCCTCTCCCAGCTTCTGGTAGCCACAGGCATTCCTGGGCCCGCGGCAGCGTCGCTCCGACCTCTGCCTCGTCTCCATGTGGCCATCTTCCCTCCATGTTTGTGTCTGTCTTCACATGGCATTCTCCTCTCTCCATCTCTGTTTTCTCATCTTATAAGGACAGCAGTCATACTGGATGAAGGGCCCACCCTAACCGAGTGTGACCTCATCTTAACTTGAATACATCTGGTTTTGGTTAGGGACACAACATATCATTCTTGGGGACATAGTTCAACCCACAGTAAGAATTATAGATGACAATTGCAGTGTTAGAGAAACATCCTTATCTAATTTATTTATTTTTGTGGGTTTTTTTTTTTTTGTAGTACAATATGGAGAAAAGTCCTGGTCCACACTAAGTATTATAAATGGTAGTCTTTTTTTTTTTTTCTAAAGCCATATTTTATTATGAACTTTAACCAGCAGGAAACTGGGGGCAGGCCCGGGGGTGCTCCTAGGTGTAGTACTGCAGGTTGGCTTTCTTGGTCTGCACCTCGAGGATGCCCTCCATGTAGTCCTCATGGGTGAGCTCCATGGCACCCCCGTGTAGCACGATCATGTGCACCACCACACACATAGCCTTGCACTGGGCCCCGTTGAAGTTATCCCCACGGAGGTCCAGCTCCTTGTAGTTCACGTCAGGACTGATGTTCATCTTTCAGGAATGGATCTGTGTGATTCTGGGCATTGAGAACTCAATCTTGTGATCCAGTCAGCCTGAGCAGAGCAGGGCGGGGTCCAGGATGTCCACCCTGTTAGTGGCTGCAGTGACCTTGTGTGTTGGGCTGGAAGCCGTTCAGCTGGTTCAGAAGCTCCAGCATGGTCCTCTGCACCTCCCAGTCCCCAGCCTTCTTCCTGTCAAAGTGCTTAGTGCCAATGGCATCTAGCTCATCAATGAAGATGATAGATGGAGCTTTCTCCTTGGCTAGGGCAGAGGCATCCAGGACCAGCTTGGCGCCATTGCCAATGAACATCTGCATCAGCTGGGGGCCAGCCAGCTTTAGGAAGGTGGCCTTAGTCTGTGCAGCACAGGCCCAGGCCAGCAAGGTCTTTCCTGAACCTGTACATCAGCACCCCCTTTAGAGGCTGGATCCCCAAGTTCTCAAACTTGTTGTGGTTCCTTGGCAGGACAGTGGCCTCCACCAGCCCTTGGATCTGCTTGTCCAGGCCCCTGATGTCACCGTATTCTTCTGTGGGCCTTTCATCCACCTCCATGGTCTGCTTGGCAGGACAGTGGCCTCCACCAGCCCTTGGATCTGCTTGTCCAGGCCCCTGATGTCACCATATTCTTCGTGGGTCTTTCATCCATCTCCATGGTCTTTACCCACGAATCGTCCTCTGTGGGCAGGCTCTCCAGGATCAGATAGGAATCTGTTCACACCCGCCAGGTCTCCTGGCTTCAGCTTTTCAGCATCTACCAGGATGGTGGTTTGTCATGTAGAGGTTTTGATCACTGCACGCTTCCCCTTCTCTGGGAGTTCAGGTCAATATAATATCGGCACCGTCCTCCTCTTGGTCATTGGGATCAACATTCAGTAGCTCGATGAGGTTGGAGACAAGGTGCGGGAGGGTCTTGTTCCCTTTGATTTTCTCACTGTTCTGTCTCCTTAGTCTTGTCCTTCATGGCCTGGAGTTAATGGGTGACACTTCGCTGTTGCAACACTTCGCTGTTCGTGATCTGGATCTCACTGTGCATCTGCATGTGCTGATCTCTCTGTGGACGGCCTGAGCGCCTCCGGCCCTACTCCATCTTGCCCACCCTCATCCCACACGGTCGCCATCTTCTCCTGCTGAATCTGGCCTTGTTTTATGTTTTAAATTTAAACATGTCACTTTACAATCTCAATCTCAATCCCTTCAGTGAAACTGATCCAGAAGTCTGAAATGGCAGCATTACCGACAAGGTCTTGGAAATCATGCACCTTCCTTACTGGGAAGGACTCACTTTTTAGGAGTTGATGAATGGACTCCCGGGGAAACTTAAGTCATCATTATATCTGGCTGACAATGTGTTTTTAAATGTCATAATACCCTGAGTTATTCAATGGTGCCTTTTGAGAACATCTCGTTAGTGGCACGTTCTGTCAGACATTCCCTCAACGTTTCAAAATAGTGAAAACAGTGTTATTTTGAGGCTAAACTTGGTTTTGGTTTTTGTCGCTGACTCTGTGCTGTTGTGAGCAGTAACGTGAAGACCAGCACTGCCAAAAGGAGCCCACTCAGCTAACTAAACATAGCCTCTAGATATCCACCTGGTCGACTCAGTGACATCAAGAGATGTTTAATTAATGGAGGGTTTTTTTCAATGAAAGTTATTTATATTTTTATTTGAAATATCTGTGCCAGATTTGACTTGAAACTATTAAAAACTTCAATGTTAAAACATATGTTCTGGAACTTACCACTCTTGTCATTATAAATAACTGTGGTAAGTTCCCAGTTCAAGGACAAAGCCTCAATAAATTTAACAATTATGGAGTTTTTATAACAGAACAATTTATTGTAGTTTCATCTGAAGTATCTGTACAAACTTGTCTTGGAACTTTTAAAATCTTCAGTATGAAAATACACATTCTGAAGTTGTCCACCCTTATCATTACAATAACTTTGTAAAGTCCTCAGTTTAAAGACTATGGCTTAATAAATTTGACAATTTTTATGACTTTATCCAACATCTTTCAGAATGCTGCATAGACAACTACTTAGCACAAATACTGTGACGATGAGCGTATTTCAGCAACTGTTTTTAACTCTTGTCATGTCACCAGAGTAAACTTGGCTACATTTTTGACAAGTTATTCAATGGTGTATTAAAATTGAATGTGAAAACAATTTTTTTCTGCAGTTGTGTTTTATGTAATAAATCTTTGTATTTATTTCTGTGACGAGGTATAAAAACAAGCAAAATACAGAGATAAACAAATCCACATTTTCATCTAGCTGAATTATGGAATCTAAGCTCTAAAGGAATTCACTAGATATGTATTTTGAATGTATATTTTTGCATTAGATCAGTGATACTAACCCATGTGGTATGGCCCTTCAAGGATATTTGGAAAGACGTGGGGGCATTTTTGGTTGTCTCAATACCTAATGGTGCAACTGGTACTTAGCTTCCTCTAGCCAAAAGTGCTAAGTGACTCGTACTTGTCCCACCTTAAATGCCACCAGTGCCCAGACTTTATCAGAAAATGACAGTAATTATGTTTTTGTAAATGTCTGCTTATTTACAAAATATTAAATCTCAAAATATTAATTATTAATATTAATAGTTAATATTAATTAATAATGTTAATATTTATTAAATATTAAAATATTAAAGTCTGTGTTAACAGCCCAGACTTGAATAAAATCTTTCTGATAGAATTTGTCTTTTCTTCACTTACTATGAATGGTCCTCTTAAAGGGCTTTCATTTTCACATTTAAATTTTATGTACATAACCTTTTTGTTGATGACAGTAAGGTAGTTCAATTAGGCAGGTACATCTGAGTTCCTTTTGGGTTCACTGTATTTTGTTTCAAATCGTATAAGTTGGCAGGGTTGTAGAACTTTTGTAAGATATCACTGCATGAAGTACAACTCAGCAGTTTTAGTTGCACTAAAAGTGAAACAGGGTGGTGGAGAATTCTTATTGTGCTTTTTTGCTTTCAAATGATTTTGTGTGAAACTCAGAGGCACTTGCATTTATTTCATACTCGTTTGTTAGTGTTGTGGTTGACCATTCGTTGAACATCACTTACTGCCAAATTGGCACATTTCATCAGGAAGTGCCATCTTGTTTTATTTATCATATTTTCTTATTGTTTAATTTTTAACCAGTATTTATTTATTATTTATTATTTATTAACCAGTATTTCTCTCTTTTTTTTTTTTTCCTTTTCGTCTTGTTTAATTTTTAACCAGTATTTATTTATTATTTATTATTTATTAACCAGTATTTCTCTCTCTTTTTTTTTTTTCCTTTTCCCTGGCGACTCTGCTGCCACTATGCCATTTCGTTCCTTGAAGCTCTCCGTTTTCTTTCTTCTGCTGAGATCTTTTTGGATCTAGTTGGAAAAAGGGATGGGGAAGCAGGACGAAAGTCAGTTCTCCCAGTTCATATCTACTTTTTCCAATATTTCATGGTCTCACCTGGGCACGGGTGGGGAAGGCAGTTTCCTTTTGAGACCTTCAAGATAAAGAATGTGGCATCCCTTTCTCCTTGTTTTATTCCCTCCTTTTTCATTTTTCCGTACTTGCATGGCCACCACCCTAGCTCATATCACAATTATCTTGCCTGGATTGTTGCAGAAGCCAAGTTGGAGCAGGATCCTTGAAATTCATTTGAAAGCAGTTTGGCCAGAAAATGTCTGGAGTTTCTTAAAAAAAATTTTTTTTTTTTTCAATTTTCCAATTCCTGAGTGATGATCACAATTATACTGTGATTTTTCAAGAACTAACCTAGCAGGACAGGGTCATTCAGGACCCCCTTGAAGACTGCTTATGGTGAGATTTTCTTTAATCAACTGAGCTAACCGGCCAGGCCCTAAAGATTCAAGTGAGAAGGGCCCTGGAGAAAGCCGTGGAGGAGCTCCTTTGCCTTCCCACCTTCCGATCCACTCGCCCGCCTTCATCCGTACTCATGTGTCTTAGTCCGTTTTCTGCTGCTACAACAGAATGCCACAGACTGGGGAATTTACAAAGAACAGAAGTTTATTTGGCTCATGGTTCTGGAGGCTGGGATGTGAAGAGCATGGTGCTGGCAAAGGTCATCCCATGGTAGAAGGCATCACGTGGTGAGTGGGCATGCGAGGGAGAGGGAGAAACGGGGTCCTTTTATCAGGAACCCACTCCCGTGATAACTAACCCACTGCTGCAATAACATTAATCCATCGTGAGGTGGAGTCCTCATGACCTCATCACTTCTCACATGTCCCACCTTCCGGTACCGTTACACCGGCAATTAAATTTCAACATGAGTGTTAGGGAACATTCTAACCATAGCACCACGCGTTCTGCCTTCCCCCACTTTTTTTTTCTTTTTTTTCATTTTTCAGTGTTAAATTTTATATTATTGGTAGTGCCTCATTTTGACTAAGGCAGGAATCAGCAAATGTTTTCTTAAAGGCCTGGATAGTAAATATTTTAGGCGGGTCATTCCATTTGTGTCACAACTGTCAGCTGTGCCACCTAGTCATTGAGAAACACTTGAGCATGGCTGTGTTCCAATAAAACTTTTACAAAACAAACACTGGTCCGTTGGCTGCAATGTGCTGACCCCTGCCTGAACTATTATGATCTTGGTTTCTTTTCTCTGTTACCAGTGACTATTCTCAAGTTTTGTATCAATTCATTAAATAATACAATTTGGCTACAATATTCTACTGTCTGTGAATCAATCAAACAGCAAGAGCTACTTTTAATGAACACATGCTATGTGCTATGTACTTGACATAGATAATCATATTTAACCCTTAAAAGCACCTGGGAGGTGCAGGTGATAACATCAATTTACAGAAGAGAAAATGAAGATTTAGAGAGAGGTGAGGCAACCTCAGTGTCACGTAGCTAAATGTAAAGACTAGGTCAGAGCCCCCTTTCGTAAGGTTTATGCTGTACTGTCAAACATTGTGCAAGAATATCCTCTTTTTAAAAGGCAAATGTTGTTTTTCTTCGTCTTGGTCACAGGTATGTGTTGAGAGACTGTCAGGTCATACGTTGGAATCAGGACACAAAATGTCCACTCAGTCCTCCATATCTGTGAGTTCCACATCTATGGATTTAACTAACTGCAGATTGAAAATATTAAGGGAAAAAAAATGGGTCTGTACTGAACATGTATAGACTTTTTTTCCTTGTCATTATTCTCTAAACAATACAGTGTAATAACTATTTACCTAGCATTTGCATTTTATTAGGTATTATAAATGACCTACAGATGATTTAAAGTATACAGGAGGATGTACATAGGTTATATACATATACTACTACACATTTTATATCAAGAAGTCCAGCATCCTCAGATTTTGGTATCTGTGGGAGGGGCTGGAACCAATCCCCCATGGATATCAAGAGATGACTATTTCATAATTTATTTCAGGAGCTTTATAAAAAATATGAGCTTAGTTTGGATGGCATATATTACTATTAGAAAAGAGCAATCTCTAGGAGACCATGTGGGTTCATGTTGTATTTTTAAAAAATTAATTAATTATGGGCCAGCCCCATGGCTCACTCGGGAGAGTGCGACGCTGGGAGCACCGAGGCCGTTTTGGATGGCATATATTACTATTAGAAAAGAGCAATCTCTAGGAGACCATGTGGGTTCATGTCGTATTTTTAAAAAATTAATTAATTATGGGCCAGCCCCATGGCTCACTCGGGAGAGTGCGACGCTGGGAGCACCGAGGCCGCGGGTTTGGATCCTATATAGGGATGGCCGGTGCGCTCAGTGGCTGAGTGTGGTGCAGACCACACCATGCTGAGGGTTGCAATCCCCTTACCGGTCACAAAAAAAAAAAATTAATTATTATTATTATTGTTTTATATTCAAATATGTGGTGGAGCAGTGGGTGGGGCAGGTGGGAGGGGGTAGAGAAACACTGGTGGAGGTGGGGGGCGGGGCCACAGCCAGCTCCTTCGCTGACCTGCTTGTGGAGGGCGGGGCGTGGGGGATGTGACTGAGGTCTGTGGACTCCCCCCACTCCAGCTTGGGAGCCTGGGGGGTTTCTGGGGTGTTATAGTTGTTGCTGGGCTGGATGCAAATGTTGGGGGCCATGGCTGAGGCCCTCGACTCCCCCACCCTAGCTTGTGGGACTATGGTGCTTTTGGTGGCAGGTTGTTTGTCACTGGACTGGATGTGGATGTCAGGGGGCAAGGCTGAGCCCTCAGAACCCCCCACCCTGACTCAGGAGCCCAAGGGGCTTCCAGCAATGGATCAGTTGTTGCTGGGCTGGATGCGGATGTTCCCACCCCACCCTGACTCAGGAACCTGGGGGGCTTCTTGCAGTGTGGTCATCACTGGGCTGGTTGCAGACATCACTGGGCTGGTTGTAGACGTCACAGGGCTGGATGCTGATGTTGGGGGACATGGCTGAGGCCCTCAGCCCCACCCCCTACCCTGGCTCAGGGGCCTTGGGGGATTCTGGGGATGGCATAGTCATCACCAGGCTTGTTGCAGACTTCGGGGGGAGGTGGCAGAGGCATTTGGCCACCCCCAGAGACCGGTTTGGGGACTTCTGGCAGTGGCCTGGTTGTTGCTGGGCTGGATGCAGACATCAGGAGATGTGGCCCTCAGGCTCCCGTCACCCTGGCTTGGGAGGTGGGGGGGCTTCTGGCTCTTTCAGGTTTTAAAAGTGTTCTTTGGTGATATTAGACATTTACTGGTTAATATCAGAACTTTTTCTCTAATCTGTGGGTGTTTTGCATTTGTTTCACTTCTGCGCTGGACTACTAGCTACCTCCACCACTTAAACTCTGCACTGGAACTAATTTGTTGTCTTTTGCTAGCTTCTCAAATGGAGGAACTTCTTGTGGGACCAGCACTTGAGCCTGTGGTTGAGCTAAATTGCTGCCTTGCTACTGATTCTCTGGGGAAGGCTTTTTGTGCAGCTCAGGTATTTTTGTTTTTGTTTTTTTGTCATTCTGTTTCCTCTATTAGTAATTATTATTATTATTATTATTTATCAATATACGGTGTAGATGATTTTGTGTCCCTTTAGCAGCTCAGGTTTTAATTGTTGATTTTTAAAGTACTTCCGGGTCTTGTGAGGTTCAATACACCTGGGTTGTGTGGAAACTCTGGTCTGGGCCTGAGTCTTTTCAGCAAAATGCACCCCCTGCAGTTCTATGTTCTGACCAGTCTACACAGAGTGGGCCTTTGCTGATTGGAGGTCAGATCAGCTGCCCATGTTGTGCCCCAGTGTTCCTCCAGTAGGCCCATCTCCCCCACCACCCACACTTCCCATGGGATGGGCCATGTGCCAGTCCCTCGTGATGACTCACTGGCCTTTGAGTGGCTCCTTTTTTTCAGTTGTCTGTGGCTCCTTGTTCCTCTGCGGGTCCAAGGGAACCCTGTCAGTGGTCTTGCTGGCCTGGGGTCCACCAAGGCCCTCTTCTCCCCTGCAGTCTCCAAGCAACTTCATACAAAGGGCACAGCTGTGGCTTTTGCCAGCTCTTGCTCTGTGTGCTCACCAGGGCCAGCCTTGAAATGGCTGGAGCTCAAAACAGTCGGAGCAGTCCCTTCTTTCTCTCATTGCAGCTTCTCCCCCTCCATGCACTCCGTAGGTCTCTCCTCCTCTTCCCCTGAGCTCTAGCGGCCCAGCTTGGCATTCATTGCTTTTTTAATAGTTGTAAACTGGTCAATTGTGGGAGAGAGTGACACTGGGGACTGTGTATTCTGCCATCTTGATCCGAAAGCCTTCCTCACTTTTTAATGTTTCTGTTTCTATCCTCCACCTGCATTCTGGATTCTAGACCCTATCATGGACTCTGCATCAGCATTTTTCACTCTTTTCAGGACCATTTTTGTCAATACCTAAACTGCTTAAGTATATCCCGTAGTTGACCCATGGCTTCTCCTCTGTAGCCCTGTTTCTCAACTCATCTTGTAGATAACCTTCTTGAAGGAGCTGTCTGCAGTCACTGTGCACACTTCCTCAGCTTCTATTCTCTCTTTAGCTGTATCTCCAGATCTATCCAAGCCACCTTACCATGAGTGCCTTTGTCAAGGTCAGCCATGATATCCATGGTGCCAATACACAGGTCACTTTTTGGGCCAATCAACCAGTCTGTAGCATTTGAGGCAATTGATTCCTTCCTCCTTTTCTTCACTCTTTTATACTTGCTTGGCCACGACCCTAGCCCATATCACAGTCATCTCACCTGGACATTGCAAAAGACTTCTAGTTGCTATTCCTGTTTCAACTCTTGCTATATTACAATTCATTTCTCACGCAGCACCCAGAGCAATCTTTGTAATATGAATCAGATGCCTTTCCAATTTTTAGAAATTTCTAATGGATTCCCATTAAATTTAGAATACAATTCAGGTTCCTTACTATATTCTATTAGGCTCTGCATAATCTGGCCATTGCCTTCCTCTCAGCCTGCTTTGAAGCTCTCTCTTGCTTATCATATACTCCAGCAACGTTGGCCTTCTTTTTAGCAATTCTTTTCTCTCTGTTCCTGGAACACACCAAACTCAATTTCGCTTGGTATTCATTCTGCCAAGGAAGTTCTTTCTCTGGATATGCTTTCAACTTCTTCCAAATGTTCGTGTCTCAGTCCAAATGTCACCTTCTGAGAAAGTCTTTCCAGAACATCTAATCTAAAATAATTTATCTTCCATCATTATCTTCACTGAATGCTATTTTATTTTTAAATTTATAGTCTTCTTAATTTTATCTGAAAAATCATGTTCAGTTGTTTACTTCTTTATTTTTTGTATCATCCTTCTGGAATTTAAATGTCTTGAAAATAAGATACTTTTCTGCCTTGACTGACATTATATCCTGAGTTTCTAGAACAATGCCTAGCAGATGACTGGCATTCAATATATATTTACTAAATGGAAATAGAATATTAGATAGTAGTTCTTGGAGCCATATTCTGAGTTCCAGAACCTAATCTTATATTAGTTGTTTCTATTGCTTAGAATACCTGAAACTCAGTAATTTATAAAGAAATGAAATTTATTTCTTACAGTTTCAGAGGCTGGGAAGTCCAAAGTCCAGGGAACACATCTGGCAAGGAGGGCTGCCTTCTTGGTGGTGACTCTTTACAGCAATGTAGGGGTGTCACATGGTGAGAATGAGCTGAGTAAGAGCGTTAATCTGTTCTCCCACTCTCCTTATAAAGCCATTAGAACCATATCCATTACTCCATGAATGGATCAATCCATGCCTGAGAGTACAGTCCTCACAATCTAATCGCCTCTTAAAGGCCCCACCTTTCAATTACAGTAATAGGATTTCCCACCCTCCCCTCTGTTACAATGGAGATTATGTTTCCGATACATGAGCTTTTGTGGGACAAATTTAACTCATAGCAAATCTCAACTGGGTCATAATTCTGCCTGGTTATTCTTCTTTTCCCTCACTGGCAATATTACCTTTGCCCACAGTGGCTATTTTAAAACTTTCTAATCTCCTTGAGCTGTAAGTACTTCTACCTTCCTCTCACTTTCAGACATAGAAACAGAGAAAAAAGAAGCTACTCCTTGGCCACTATGTCTAAAGAGGAAGAAGTTACCTATGTGTTTCAGAGAGGAGAATACACAAAATAAATAATATAAATTAAAAAAAAATATTGTCTGCATTTCTGGTGAAACTTTAATAGGTTAAAATGCTAACAACATCTTCCCTCTTTACTTGATTTTACCCAATCTTCTCATTAGGAGTGAAAGAGAAAGTAATGAAGTGGGTGAGTGGCCAGAAAATCTCATTCTGCAATGCTTCAATCTCCTCCTCTCTAAAGAGTCCTTTTTGTCAGGAGCCAGTGTCTCTTATCATGGCCAAAATTAATGAAACAGTTAAAAGTCACCTTCATTTATTGTTTCCACTTCCTCTCTTTCCCCTCACTCCTCAGCTGGTTCTAGTTTCACTTCTAGCCCACCACTCTGCTGAATCTGCTCCTACCAGGGAACTTCATGTTGCTAAATCCAAAAATTTGCCAGTCTTTATTGGTAGACTTTCCAGCAGTATTTGACACTGTTGACTACTCTTTCTTTTCTAGATACTCTATTCTGGTCCTCCCCTCCCCCACTTCTTTTTCTGGTGGTGGCTGGTGCAGGGATCAAACCCTGGACCTTGCTGTTATCAGCACCACACTCTAACCAACTGAGCTAACCAGCCAGCCTTCACCCCGCCCTTTTTGATTTTTGTGACTCTCCCATCTCATAAGTTTTCTTCTGTCTTTCTGGCTCATTTGTCTTAGCTTTCTTTGTGGGATTGTTTTTCTTCATCTTTCCTTTAAATGTTGGTAATTTTTAGGGTTTTATTGGGAGCTCTCTTCCTGTCTCACTGAACATGTTTTCTCTGAATAATCTTATCCACTTCTGTTGGTTCAAGTATTATCTATATGTCAGTAACTCCATCTCTGTTCTTCCTGAGCTTCAGACCTATATGTCCAACTAACCGCTTAACATTTCTATTTAGTTATCCAGTCCAGAATAAAACCCATTGTTTTTCCCACTAAATCTGTTTTTCCCTCTGAGTTTCCTATTTCCACAAATAGTGCTTTGTCCATCCAGTTGGCTAAACGTGAACACTATTCAAGTTTTATCCCAGTATCTCGAAGAACATCAAGCTTCACTAACACCTATTCTATATTCTAATCATGCACATTATCTATAAACAGGTGAGGTGATATAAAGCACAGGCTTAACCAATCTCTACTAACTTACATTCTCAAGTTAAGTATTTTTAAGAACCAGATGTTAACCTGGTTAATGGAATAACCTGGAATAATGGAAGGTCAGCAGGACTAGTATACTGTGAATTGATTTATTTTACTCTTTATGACCCGGGTTCTAATTGTCTGCAGGCTGCCTGGAAAATTGTTAATCCATCTCTCAATGGATTTCAAAAGGTGTGGCCTGAAGGTTTGTAATGGGAATTTTGGGGGAATTTTGAGTCTGAGCCCAGGGTACCTACACAATAGTCAGCTCCACTAAAATTCCAATGAAATAATCTTTAAGAAAGAAGAGGGTTTAAAAAAAAAAGTAATAAAGTGAAATGAGGCTAAATCGCATTTTTTCTTTTATTCATTTATTTATTAAAATAAATTTTCTTTTATTTATTAAAAGCCCATACATTCTAAAGAAAAATGCTGGACACACATCAAAATTCAATGGAGGAAGAAAGAAGGTCACTTACAGGGATTTTATAATAGAGAGTTTTATGGATTTTCTCCTACTTAGCACTTATGGAGGAGGAGTTCGTATCCATGACTTCTTAAACATGTGATGGGAGGATTTGGAACCATTGCCACATGGACTGAACCAAAGTGTGATCACACCATACTTAGGGGAATCTGACATGATTTCCCTGGAGTTTGAAAAGGGAAAGAGACTGGTGCTTAGGGTTGAAAAGTAGGGGTGAATGAATAAATTTTAAGTTGGGATGCAAGATAGAGTTTTTAAAAATAAACATTTTATTTTAGAATATTTTTAGATTTAAAGAAAATTGTGAAGATAGTTCAGAGCTCCCATATATCCCATACCTGGTTTTTGCTATTATTAACATCTTACATAGGTATGGTACTGTTGTCACAACTGATGAACCAATATTGATACATTATTATTAACTAAAGTTCATCGTTTATTCACATTTTCTTGATTGTCCATAATGTCTTTTTTTGTTGTTCCAAGAATTTATCTGGAATATCACATTACACTGAATTGTCATGGGTCCT